>NC_053023.1:432217510-432347514 GCF_003073215.2 Triticum urartu | reverse complement strand
CACCTCCGTTGGCTTAAGATCTTTGTAATTGGGCATCATTTGGATCAATGTGCACACGGTATCATATTTTCCATCCAAGGATCTTAGGATCTTCTTGATGATGAATCTATCGGTCATCTCTTCACTTCCTAAGCCGGCAATCTCATTTGTGATGAGACAAAGCCTAGAGTACATTTCAGCGACACCTTCACCATCGTTCATCTTGAACTTGTCAAGTTGGCTTTGAAGCACATCCAACTTGGATTCCTTGACGGAGTCGGTACCTTCGTGCATATCAATCAAAGTGTCCCAAATTTCCTTTGCATTCTCAAGACGGCTGATTTTGTTGAATTCTTCGGGGCACAATCCGTTGAAGAGAATATCACAAGCTTGAGCATTGTATTACAACATCTTCAACTCATCCGCGGTAGCTTCACGGTTTGGTTCTCTCCCATCAAAGAAGTCACCTTGCAAACCAACACACACAATAGCCCAAACGGCGGGGTTATGTCCAAGAATATGCATTTTCATTTTATGCTTCCAACTAGCAAAATTAGTAACATCAAAGTAAGGACCTCTACGGTGATAATTTCCCTCGCTAGACGCCATACTCTCCTAGGTTGTGAAACCAAGGCTATGACCACCAAAAGCTATGGAGATCAAGCAAATGGAGACCAAGGCTCTGATACCACTTGTAGGATCGAAAGTAAGTCTAGAGGGGGGTGATTAGACTACTTGACCAAATAAAAACTTAACCTTTTCCCAATTTTAGTTCTTGGCAGATTTTAGCTAATTTAGGACAAGTCAAGCAATCATCACATAATTCAAGCAAGCATGCAAAGAGTATATAGGCAGCGGAAAGTAAAGCATGCAACTTGCAAGAATGTAAGGGAAGGGTTTGGAGAAATCAAACGCAATTGGAGACACAGATGTTTTTCCCGTGGTTCGGATAGGTGGTGCTATCCTACATCCACGTTGATGGAGACTTCAACCCACGAAGGGTAACAGTTGCGCGAGTCCACACAGGGCTCCACCCAAGGGTAACGGTTGCGCGAGTCCACACAGGGCTCCACCCACGAAGGGTCCACGAAGAAGCAACCACCCACAAAGGGTCCATGAAGAAGCAACCTTGTCTATCCCACCATGGCCATCGCCCACACAGGACTTGCCTCACTAGCGGTAGATCTTCACGAAGTAGGCGATCTCCTTGCCCTTACAAACTCCTTGGTTCAACTCCACAATCTTGTCGGAGGCTCCCAAGTGACACCTAGCCAATCTAGGAGACACCACTCTCCAAGAAGTAACAAATGGTGTGTAGATAATGAACTCCTTGCTCTTGTGCTTCAATTGATAGTCTCCCCAACACTCAACTCTCTCTCATAGGATTTGGATTTTGTGGAAAGAAGATTTGAGTGGAAAGCAACTTGGGAAGGCTAGAGATCAAGATTCATATGGTAGGAATGGAATGTCTTGGTCTCAACACATGAGTAGGTGGTTCTCTCTCAGAACATATGAGTTGGAATGGTGTGTGTGTTCTGATGGCTCTCTCATCGAATGAGAAGGAGGTGGAGGGGTATATATAGCCTCCACACAAAATCCAACCGTTACACAGTTTTCCCATCTCGGTGGGACCGAATCAATAAACTCGGTCGGACCGAAATGTAAACCTAGTGACCGTTAGAGATTTTCGGTGGGACTGACATGCAACTCGGTAGGACCGATATGGTTAGGGTTTGGGCATAACGTAATCTCAGTGAGACCGATTACACAAACTCGGTGAGACCGAATTTGGTAATTAGCTAACCAGAGAGTTGGTCAGGCAAACTCGGTGGGACCGATTTGCTCTTTCGGTGAGACCGAGTGGAACTCGGTGAGACCGAAAAGTTACAAAGGGGAAACACTAAGTTTACATTGCAATCTCGGTGGGACCGATTCGCTCTTTCGGTGAGACCGAAAAGTTACTAAAGGGAAACAGAGAGTTTGCAACCCCATCTCGGTGAGACCAAGATCCCTATCGGTAGGACCGAATTGCTAGGGTTTGGCAGTGGCTAATGACAAGTGAAAACTCAGTGGCGCCAGATAGGAAGAATCGGCAGGACCGAGTTTGGCTTAGAGTTTAGGTCATATGTGAATATGGGAAAGTAGTTGAGGGTTTTGGAGCATATCACTAAGCACATGAAGCAAGAGGCTCATTAAGCAACACCTCATCCCTCCTTAATAGTATTGGCTTTTCCTAAAGACTCAATGTGATCTTGGATCACTAAAATGTAAAATGAAGAGTCTTGAGCTTTTGAGCTTGAGCCAATCCTTTTTCCTTAGCATTTTGAGGGTTCCACTTTCACATCCATGCCATGCCAATCATTGAGCTTTCCTGAAATAATCATCTTGGAATAGCATTAGCTCAATGAGCTATATGTTGTTATGAATTACCAAAACCACCTAGGGAAAGTTGCACTTTCAATGGCCTTGATCTTCACGGGGTTGCACTCGATGCCGCGTTCTGAGACCAGGAAGACAAGGACCTGGCCGGTTGGTACTCGAAAGCCGCATTTCTCTGGGTTGAGCTTGATCTGAAACCGACACAGATTTTCAAAAGTTTCCTTGAGGTCCTCCAAGAGAGTACCACGCTTCTCCATCTTCACCACAATATCGTCCACATAGACATGGGCGTTTCTGCCAAGCTGCTTGAGGAGGCACTTCTGCATGCAACGCTGGAACATGGCACCGACATTTCTCAAGTCGAATGTCATGGTCAGGTAGCAGAAGGATCCAAATGGTGTGATGAAGGCGGTCTTCAGGCGGTCTGCCGGGTTCAGCTTGATCTGATGATATCTTGAGTAGGCATCCAAGAAACTTAACAGCTCACATCCAGTTGTGGAGTCTATCACTTGGTCAATCCGAGGCAAAGCAAATGGATCTTTTGGGCAAGCTTTGTTGAGACTGGTGTAATCAATGCACATGCGCCACTTGTTGTTCTTCTTTAGTACAAGGACTGGCTTGGCAAGCCATTCTGGAAAAAACACTTCCATGATGAAGCCGGCTGCCAGAAGACGGGCTATCCCTTCACCAAAAATTCTTCTCTTTTCCTCCGACAGTCGAACAAGGGGTTGTTTGACTAGTTTGGCATCTGCTCTAACATGTAACTTGTGCTCGGCGAAATCCGTCTGAACACCTGACATGTCCTTGGGGGACCATGCGAAGATGTCCCGATTCTCACGGAGGAAATCGACGAGCTCACTTTCCTATTTGCTATCAAGGTTGGCACCAATGACAGCAAATTTCTCTGCGAGCTCAGGGTCCAAAGGGATCTTCTTAGTTTCTTTGGCCGGCTGGAAGGAGCCCTGGGTCTCTGACTCTTTGGACTCTGGGGACATGTCCGACTGCTTGCTAGTCATGGCCACCACCCGGTCCAGGAGCTTCTTCTCAATAGCAATCACAAGGGACTCGGCCAGCCAGATGCTGGCCGCGGCACAATTGTCCGACTTCTCGTAGTCTCCAGATATCATGATAATGCCCTTGGTTCCTGGCATCTTCATCTTGAGGTAAGCATAGTGTGGCACTGTCGGCGTTCTGGGAACGGGGGTCCCCATACTTGCCTGCCTGCGGCCTGTGGCGTGGCTCAAGTGGGGGCCCATCGCGGCCCATCTTGATCAGCTCAAGCTCAAGACCCTCGCGTGGGGCCAAGCCTCGCGGGGCGGACGACAGGAAGCTTCCTCAGAGGCAGCCTCATCAGGCAGTCTCGCGAGGAGGCAGAGAGATCAAGGCAGGGGTACCTCGCGAGGAACCCATGACGCAAGCCATGATGATCGAGACCAGGTGGGCGCCAGGCGGGCACCGGCCTACGCAGTGTCCTTGTTTCCCCTTTGGTGCAAAGGGGGCAAGCACAGGCCAAGGCATCAGGCAAAGGTTTCCATTCCGGTGCAACGAGACCAAGACCAGCAGAGCGGCAAGAAGGAGGTCACCGTGGAGCCCAAGACGGCGTCATCACCAGTACTTTTGGTAGCCGAAGACCACCTTTGGTCAGGATAACTTGTACTATATGTTCCCCTTCAAAATGGCCAATTGTTGGCGCCCTTCCCGCGCATTATTTGGGGAGAGGCCCAGGGCCTCTATAAATAGAGCTAGCCACCACAGAGTAGAGAGATCCATCTAGGGAGAAAACATCTAGAAATCTGGTAGAACCCTAGCAGAGAGAGAGAGAGGCGACTGAACTCACCCTAGCAGTTCATCGCACCAACTCAAGAACACCTCTCGCGAGGCTGTTCTTCCTTTGTACTAATCCTCATCTGCCCCTGAGGCAATCCACCACACCACACACTGGAGTAGGGTATTACACCACAACGGTGGCCCGAACCAGTATAAACCTTGTGTCCCTTGTGTAGTTCGTTGTTTCCAGCTCAAATCACGCGAGGAGATTGGACGTAGGTCGGTAGGGGAGAGA
Source organism: Triticum urartu (assembly GCF_003073215.2). Lineage (NCBI taxonomy): Eukaryota > Viridiplantae > Streptophyta > Magnoliopsida > Poales > Poaceae > Triticum > Triticum urartu. Next base: position 432,343,094 of record NC_053023.1, on the reverse strand, counting down.
TCTCCGCGCGCACCCTAGTGTTCGAACCTCAAGGGTCTGCCGGAACCCGAAATCCGACATTTGGCGCGCCAGGTAGGGGTGCGCGAGAATCTTTCTTCTGCCGTTCGCGTGTGATCTTCCGTCGTGTCCATGGCTGACGCTCGTCGGGCTCGCGCCGAGCGCCGGGCTGCTCTCGCCACCCGCGTCGCCCAGACGGCGCCCGTCGGCAGACGTCCTCATCGTTCCCCGTCGCCTGCTGCCAACGCCACCGGCCCGACGGGGAACGAGCAGCAGGCCTCCTCCCAGCATCCTTCGGTGCGGCGGGAGGGCCGCACCACCACACCGTCGCTGACTCCAACCACTTCGTCGTCCCACGCCTGTCCCGCCCCCACGGACATGCATGCCGCGCTGCTCCTGGCAAGAGAACCCTTGCACTACCGCCCCGTCGACGACCTCTACGAAGACTGGCTCGCCTGCATCACCGAGCTCGTCAGCGCCGCAGGGGGCTCCCCCTTATCGTCCCTCTCGCTGCCTTGACCTCCATTCCACGCAAGAGGCGAGGATCAAGAGGTTCCTCCACCACCTCCTCCCCAAGGAGGAGCCCTGGCCATAAGGCGCGAAGCCCCGGGGCGAGACCCTCCGCGTTCGGCACCTGCGCAGCAAGAAAGGAGCCGCCAAGAGATTCCTCGTCCCCAAGAAGGTGCTCGCGCGCTCCCAGCACCGGCGCGCCAAGATCGCGTCCCTGCACCTCCACGCCAAGACCCCGCGCTGCTCCAAGCGGCGGCGCGCGGTAATCCCCATGAGCAAGCCTAGTACCAGCAAAAGGCACCGGTGGCCACAACGGGCTGCCGTGCTCTCACCCCCGAGCTACGCGGTGTCGCATGGCCAGGCAAGTTCAAGCCTGACCTGCCCCCTCGCTATGATGGCACGGCGGACCCTGCGGAGTTCCTGCAACTCTATGAGCTATGCATCGAAGCCGCCAACGGAGATGAAAGGGTATGGCGAACTGGTTTCCCATGGTGCTCAAGGACGGGGCCCGCACCTGGCTCCTGAACCTGGCTCCTGGCACAATCTCCTCCTGGGACGAGATGCGCACTCGCTTCATCGCCAACTTCCAGGGCACTCGCGACCGGCCCCCGGCCATAAGCAATCTGCACCGCGTCAAGCAGCAGCAGGGAGAAACCTTGCAGAAATACATCCAGCGCTTCAAAAACGCTTGCCTCAAGATCCCCAAGGTGACTGAAGAAGCCATCATCTCGGCCTTCTCCGATCGCATACGCGACGTCAAGATGAAAGAGGAGCTAGCAATCTATGAAGACCTGTGCACATCCCTGGAGCTGTTCAACTTGGCAACCAAGTGCGCCAGGGCTGAGGAAGGGCGCCTTTCCCTCCTCGAACTCCCGGCTGCCGACCCAGAAGAGAAGAAACCGAAGGCCAATGACGTGAAGCGCAAGGGGGCTGCCGTGCTTGCAGCGGAGCCAGACACCAAGCGAGGCAGGGATCATCCTGAGTCATCCAAAGGCAGCCGGTACTGCGTGTACCACGACCTCCACACCCACAACACCAACAAATGTCAAGAGCTCAGGGCCGTGAGAGATGGACGTGTCAGCCGACGCCCCGAGCGCAATGACAGGGGCTATGGCTGAGGAGGAGGAAGAGGTGGCGGACGATGGGAAGACAGTGGCCCTCGCCAAGGGTGGCGTGACCGACCTCGTGAGGATCACTGGCAGGACCAGTCTCACGAGGGAGGCTAGAGAGATCTGCCTCGTGAGGATCACCCGCGCGGCAACGTATGCCTTCCTCCTCTGCCGCCACCGCCAAGGAGGAACGAAGACCAACATTAGGACGAGGGGGCTGGGGCTTCCAGGAGCCGCGCGCAATAGCTTGCATATTGGGTGGCGCAGGCCCCAGCCTCACAGCGCATCTTCAAGCAGTTTGCTCGCGAGGTGAATGCAGTCCTCCCCAAGCTTGAGGCCACGCGCCCTCTCAGGTGGTCCGCGTGTGCTATCACATTCAGCTCAGCAGATCAACTCAAGTGCGCGGCAACGGCCAGAGTCCTCCCTATGCTTTGCTCCCCAATCATCAGCAACGTGCAGGTCACCAGGACCCTCATTGACGGCGGAGCAGGACTCAACGTCCTGTCCGTTGAGACGTTCGACAATCTCCAAGTGCCGTACGACCAGCTTCAGCCAACCAAGCCATTCTCAGGAGTCACTGATGGTTCCGCTATTCCCATAGGGCAGGTTCGCCTTCCAGTCACCTTCGGGCAGTGCAACAACTACCGCACCGAGCTCATCGACTTCGACGTCGCCCACATCCGTCTGCCATACAACGCCATCCTCAGGTACCCAGCCCTGGCCAAGTTCATGGCAGTGACTCACCATGGATACAATGTCCTCAAGATGCCAGGAAGTGGTGGAGTCATCACCGTACCCTGTGAAGAAAGAGACGCGGTGTGTTCACTTGAGCGCGCGTTCCAAGCCGCAGCAATCGAAGACCCGGACCGCGGAAAGGGAAGACTTCCCGAGGCGACCCCCAAGAAGAAGAAGGCTTCGCCTGGCCCAAGCCATCAGGAGGCAGGCGCCTCCGGAGGTGTTGGGTCAGGATCTGCGCCCAATCAGGGAGCGCCACCCTCTCTCGCATAGGAAGGCGCGCCCGGCGCCCTCCTCAGGCAGTGCTCGGGGGCTCTTTCTTGGAGAGCCACCGACTTTACCAAGGTCGCAAGGGAGGCGCTCGGGAACCACTTGGAGGGGTGCTTCCAGGCACGTTTCCCTCAGGAAGGTACAAGGCAAGGAAGACCAAACCCTCAGGAGTTCATCGCAAGCAACACTCATGAGCTACAGGAGTCGAGAGTCATGCGCGGCAGCCGCCGCTCGCCCGCCATGGCCCCACATCCAGGTGAGGATGGTGGGCTGCGCGTCTGCGTCGACGTGCCAGGGCTCAACTAAGCCGCGTCTCAGGAGCGCCTCTGGCCTTCGCGCGTGGGGCGCTGCGAGGGTCCACCTCACAGCTACGTTCGCATGCCTTTCGGCCTGCCGAACACAGTCGCCGCTCATCAGTGCTTGCTGAGGAGCATTCTGGAGGCTCAGGAGGTCAGGCATCGTGCCGTCCTGGCAGAGATGGAGATGGCTCTCGGAGACCCACCTGTGCCCCCGGAGCCTCCCGAGGTTCCTGGGCCTGGGGGCTCGTGAGGGTCGACGTCTTCATCGCGCATCGCCCGCTTCTTCAACATCACTCCATCTTCAACGGCACTAGGTGACATCTTTCTAAGTTCCGCTTTTAGCTGGAGCGCCCATAGGGCCGCATCATTCCTAGGCCGCGTGGGTCTGTCCCTGCGGCATGTTTCCGTTTTGCTTCTAGTCTTTACTTACCTTGTCGGGGGCGCCCCTCGGGCTGCATCATCCCCGAGCTGCTCGGGCCTGGCCCTGCAGCGTTTGCTTTTCCTGCATCTACTTAAAATGAATTTCCTCCTGCATGCTTAACGTACCCGACCTAATCGCCTGCTCAATTGACGCCTACCTATAGAGCTGCTTGCTCTGGCACGACATCTGCGCACGGGTCCGTCTCTGCAATGCCGAAAAATCTGAGTGGTCGAGCTCTGGCCGCGGCAGCCCCGCAAGGTGCCACCTCACCAGGCCCTCAGTGCCCCAATCACTCCCCAAGAGCGACCAAAGGTTGGCAGGCAACCGTAACAATAGGTCTTGTTTCTCTTTATGACTGGTGTGCAGGACCTACTCCAGGAGCAATGCTAGGGACATTGTGAGCTGTCTCTCCCTCTCTCCGGCACGGACCGCTTGCGCGTTAAAAGGGGGCGCCTGAGCATCGCGACTCATGGGCTCCTACTGGCTTTCCAGCCCTCACCCCCTGGCCTTGACCCACGGCATCGCGACCTGTCATACCAGCAGCGGCTGAGCTCGCTCGAGGGCCGGGACCTAAGGACGTAGAGCATTAAGGAAAGTGCGGGGGAGTGGAAAGAAGATCGCGAGGACCTAACCCAGCAGTGCCTCGGCTGCCACCGCCCGGGCCAGGTGCTTCATCGAGGAACTACGCCTAACTCAAGAGATAAGTCACACCGTTACAAGAGTTGGACCAACGCAGCGCAAAACCCTCGCCCAGTGCGGCTCTGTCACGGCGATGTTACCTTCCTTTCTCGCCCCGCGAGGGCTGCTTGAGCGCTAAAGGGGACCTCCCGAGCATCGCGACTCGGGGGCTCTTACCAGACCTCGGGCCGCTCACCTCCTGGCCTTGACCATGGCATCGCGACCTGGCATACCAGCGACGGCTGAAGCCTGCCTGGGGACTGGGACCTGTCAGCGTAGAGCGCCAAGTCCTCGCGAGGATAGAAAGGGGGAGCCGAGCTGAGACAGGACAAGCACCTTGCATTGATTCATATTAAGGATATAATATTCATAAAAGACATGGCAGACGCCTTACATACCCCCACGGGGTGTTGCTTCGATTCCTTGCAGGGAACAAGAGTTCTAATCCTAAGGAACTTTAATCACCCGCACCGCCGCGAGGGACGCCATCATCAACAGTGGGCTGCCCAACGTCGACGCCAACCCCATCCAGATCAGTGGCGCCGGCGGGTGGACGCAACTGCCCCGCTCCGAGCACCACGCGAGCTCGGGGGCTCGTAGCTGTCGTCGCTCGTCTCCGGAGTCGCGAGGAGCTCGGGGGAGCCACTAAATTCCCCAGCTCCTCCGCTGCTGCCTGAGGACCTGCTGGAGGGCCGACGGGCAGGCCAAGTCCTCGCTGGTTCATCACCCCTGCCGCTCTCCCTGGGGCAGCACTCCAGCCGGCGTCCTTCAGCATCGAAGACCTTGAAGAACATCAGGGAGGCGCTGTCGTATTCAAGATGAATTACAAGGGCGCCTACCGTCTGGCAGACCCGGGCGATCTCGCGCCAGCCCCGAGTCATGAAGACCTTGCTCGGAGCGACGACCGTGACCTCCGCTCCGGTCGCAAGGGTGCCGCAGTCAGCGTGCTGCAGCCAGAGCTCCAGAGCCCCGCTCGGCGGCATCTCGAAGGCGAAGGAAGGAGGGAGGCGAATCCAAGAGCTTGGAGGCATGGTGGCATGGAGCACGAGTTCGCGAGAGGAGCGTTCAGCGTGGACTCCAGGAGGAACGACGCACACCACCGTGACTCGCCGGCGTCGACGGCGGCATCGTCGGTGTTGCTCGACACCTTCTCCCGCAGGACCTACGACGCGAGCGTGCAAGGGTAGTGGATACCCAGGCGGCGGCCGCTCGTACCAGCGCCTCAGTGCCTCCTGCTGACCTCATCTCGGCGGCAGAGGACCAGCCGTTTCTTCGGCGAAAGTGGGTCCGGACCCTCTCGGGGGGCCTTACCTTCCTCTTCTGCAGAGAACCGGCAAATCGGTGCCATTGGCGTAAGGAGAAGCAAGAGCGAGGAAGAAGAAGGAAAGGAGCGGCAGCAAAGGATGGACTGAAGGGGCTCGCACAGCCCCATACTTATAACCGGAGGAGGCCAACCGCCAAGCACCATGATCGCAGGTAATCATGACTGGTTTCTCTGCATGTAGGGACTTATCAAGTCATGCAGTTGCCGAGGCATCATGGGGAAGCGCAATCACCCATGTCCAATCAATCGCCACGCGGCACCCAAGGCCGCCGGCTGTTGGGGCCCGCGGCACTTCGCGCTTGCCCCTTTGCTTTCCTGCTAGGTCAAGCCCGGGCGCGCCTTGGGCCCGGGGGCTACTGTCAGCGTTCTAGGAACGGGGGTCCCATACTTGCCTGCCTGCGGCGTGGCTCAAGTGGGGGCCCAACGCGGCCCATCTTCATCAGCTCAAGCTCAAGACCCTCGCGAGGGGCCATGCCTCGCGGGGCGGATGACAGGAAGCTTCCTAAGAGGCAGCCTCATCATGCAGGCTCGCGAGGAGGCGGAGAGATCAAGGCATGGGTACCTCTCGAGGAACCCGTGACGCAAGCCATGACGATCGAGACCAGGCGGGCGCCGGCCTGCGCAGTGTCCTTGTTTCCCCTTTGGTGCAAAGGGGGCAAGCACAGGCCAAGGCATCAGGCAAATGTTGCCATTCCGGTGCAACGAGACCAAGACCAGCAGAGCGGCAGGACGGAGGTCACCGTGGAGCCCAAGACGGCATCATCACCAGTACTTTTGGCAGCCGAAGACCACCTTTGGTCATGATAACTTGTACTATATGTTCCCCTTCAAAATGGCAAATTGTTGGCGCCCTTCCCGCACATTATTTGGGGAGAGGCCCAGGGCCTCTATAAATAGAGCTAGCCACCACAGAGTAGAGAGATCCATCTAGGGAGAAAACATCTAGAAATCTGGTAGAACCCTAGCAGAGAGAGAGAGAGAGAGGCGACTAAACTCACCCTAGCAGTTCATCACACCAGTTCAAGAACACCTCTCGTGAGGCTGTTCTTCCTTTGTACTGATCCTCATCTACCCCTGAGGCAATCCACCACACCACACACTGGAGTAGGGTATTACACCACAACGGTGGCCCGAACGACTATAAACCTTGTGTCCCTTGTGTAGCTCGTTGTTTCCAGCTCAAATCACGCGAGGAGATTGGACATAGATCGGTAGGGCAGAGATCTCTGCGCGCACCCCAGTGTTCGAACCTCAAGGGTCTGCCGGAACCCGAAATCCGATAGGCACCGCCATGAACTTGGCCAGAGCCGGCCGCCCTAGGAGTACATGATAAGGGCTTTCAAGGTCCACCACCTCAAACCAAATTGCTTCGCGGCAGAAGTGTTCCTTGTCTCTGAAGATGACATCTATCTTGACCTTGCCGATTGGTGAGCAGGAAAGGCCAGGCACAATACCATGGAAAACAGTCCGGCTGGGTTGGAGCTGCCTTTCCTTATTTCTTAACTTTTCCATGGTATTGGGATATAGAATGTTGATGCTGCTGCCACCATCTATTAGAATCTGGGAGAAACGAGCAGCTCGCCTTTCTGTCGCGAGAGTGTCATCCAGCACCAGAGCATAGGAGCCCGGAGAGGGCATCACCTTCGGGTGGTCAGCCCGGCTCCAGCTGATGGGATTCTCAGACTAATGCATGAATTCAGGAGCACCTGAGGCGACGACGGTCACCTCTTGGTGCTGCTGATGCAGGCTACGCTGATTGTCCACCACGCCAGTGAAGACTATGTAAGTGCCATGTTCTTTAGGATAATCATTGTCGGCGTTCTGGGAATGGGGGTCCCTAGACTTGCCTGCCTGCGGCCCGCGGCGTGGCGGAGCCAGCAGGCTGTACGACCCATCTTCATCAACAAAGCATCCAAGACCCTCGCGAGGGTCCAAGCCTCGCGAGGCAGACGACGCAAGACCTCCTCCCGAGCGGCCTAGTCAGGCAGGCTCGCGAGGGGCGGAGATATCAAGCTGAGGCGAACCTCACGAGGCTCTCGTGACGTGAGCCATGACGATCGACACCAGGCAGGCGCCAGCGCACGCAGCGTCCTTGTTTCCTCTTTGGTGCAAAGGGGGCAAGCGTAGCCGCGGAGTACCGAGGCATCAGGCAAAGGTTTCCATTTCGGTGCAACAAGACCAAGACCATGGACTGCAAGACGGAGGTCATCATGGAGCCCAAGACGGCGTCACCCCAGAGCTTTTCACAGGCGCAGACCGCTTTTGTCAGGATAGCTTGTACTAGCTGTCCCCCTTCAAATTTGCCCGCCATTGTTGGCTCTCTTCCCGCTCGATATTTGGGAAGAGTACCAGGGCCTCTATAAATAGGACTAGCCACCACAGTAGAGAAGGGAGATCTCATCGGACCCAGAGATCCCATCGGACTGAGAGATCTCATCAGACCCAGAGATACACACATGTTCGAAAGCACAAGAACACCTCAACCTCAGGAGGCTGTTCTTCCCTTGTATTGTTCATCATCAGCCTAAGAGGCAATCCACCACCACCACACTGGAGTAGGGTATTACACCACAACGGTGGTCCGAACCAGTATAAACCCCATGTCTTTCTGTGTTGCGAGTTCATCAAGTTCTTTCGCAAGATATTAGCGAGCTATAGCGTAGATCGGTAGGAGGGAAAGACTTCGCGTGCATCCCAGTGTTCGAACCTTAAGGGTTAGCCGGAACCCCACATCCGACATTTGGCGCGCCAGGTAGGGGTGTGCTGTAGCTTCCTTTCCGTCAGTCCGTCGCTCCGTCGTCTCCATGTCGAACGCTCGCCGTGCTCGAGCTGAGCGTCGGGCTGCCCTCGCCGCCCGCGTCGCTCAGACGGCTCCCGTCGACGGGCCACCCCGTCGTTCTCCGTCCCCCGCCGCCAATGCTGCCACTGGCTCGGTGGGGAACGAGCAGCAGGCATCCTTGCAGCATCCTTCGGTGCGCCAGGACGACCGCACCGCTACTCCATCACTCACCCCTGCTGGTTCTTCGTCCCACGCGCACCGCACTCCCATGGAGGCACGGGCCGCGCTCATCGCGGCGAACAAGCTCCTGTGTTACCGCCCCGTCGACGACCTCTATGAGGAGTGGCTCGACCGCGTCACCGAGCTCGTCCGTGCTGTAGGGGGCTCTCCGACGCCGTCCCACTCTCTGCCTCCCCCTCAACCAGCCGTGGGCGACGGGGCTCATGGCGTGCCTCCACCGCCTCGACCCCAAGACGGTGCCTTGGCACCAAGGCGCGCGCCCTCGCAGTGTGATCCACCGCGCCCGGCGCCCGCGCGTGAAGAAAGAAGCTGTCAAGAAATCCCGCGGCCACGAGAAGCTGCACCGGCGCTCCCCGCGCCACCTCGCCAAGACCACGTGCCGCCTGCAGTGGCGCAGCGTGGACCTCGCCAAGACCAAGTTCCGCCTCAGAAGCGGGCCCCGGCTACCACGGCTGGCTGCCGTGCCTTCATCCCCGAACTGCGTAGCATCGCCTGGCCAGGCAAGTCCAAGCCAGATCTACCTCCTCAATACGACGGCACCGCCGACCCCGCGGAGTTCCTGCAGCTCTATGAGCTGAGCATCGAAGCGATGAAAAAGTCATGGTGAACTGGTTTCCCATGGCTCTCAAGGATGGGGCCCGCTCCTGGCTCCTGAAACTACAGCACGGCTCAATCTCCTCCTGGGACGAGATGCGCGACCGCTTCGTCGCCAACTTCCAGGGCACTCGCGACCGCCCACCGGCCACGGGCGATCTATGCCGCATCAAGCAACAGCTAGGAGAGACCCTCCAGAAGTACATCCAGTGCTTCAACAAAAGCCGCCTTAAGATCCCCAAGGTCACGGACGAAGACATCATCTCCGCGTTCTCAGACGGCGTCCGTGATGTCAAGATGAAGGAAGAGTTGGCTATCCACGAGGAGCTTTGCACATCTCAGGAGCTGTTCAACCTGGCGACCAAGTGCGCAAGAGCTGAGGAGGGGCGCCTCTCTCTCCTTGAGTTGCTAGCTGCAGGAGTGGAGGAGAAGAAGGCCAAGGCCAAGGACGTGAAGCGAAAAGAGGCAGTAGTGCTTGCAGCAGAGCCCGACACCAAGCGAGGCAGAGATCATCCCGAGTCATCCAAAAACGATCGTCCGTTCTGCGCCTTCCACAACCTGAACACCCACAACACCAGCGACTGTCAAGAGCTCAAAGCCATATGGGAAGGACGCTTCGGTCAATGCCCCGAGTGCAACAACCGGGGCTACGACCGTGGAGGAGGACGCGGAGGCGGACGCTGGGACGACCGTGACCCGCACCAGGAGTGGCGCGGCCGGCCTCGTGAGGACCGCTGGCAGGACCAACCTCGCGAGGGCGCCTGGAGGGACCCGCCTCGTGAGGATCGCCCCGAGGGCAACGCCGGTCTTCCCCCGTTGCCGCCACCGAGATGGAACGACGACCACTACCAGGACGAGGGGGATGGGGGCTTCCTGGAGCCACGCGTGATCGTTTGCATCTTGGGCGGTGCTCAGGCCCCAGCCTCTCAGCGCATCTTCAAACAGTTCGCTCGCGAGGTGAACGCGGTGCTCAGCAAGCTCGAGGCCATGCGCCCGCTCAGGTGGTCCCAATGCGCCATCACCTTCAACTCGGCGGATCAGCTCAAGTGCGCAGCCACCGCTCGCACCCTGCCTATGCTATGTTCCCCAGTCATCAGCAATGTGCAGGTCACCAAGACTCTCATCGACGGCGGTGCAGGGCTCAACGTCCTATCCGTCGACACGTTCGACAACCTCCAAGTGCCTTACGAGCAGCTCCAGCAAACCAAGCCTTTCTCAGGAGTGACCAAGGGTTCCACCACACCGATAGGGCGGGTCCGCCTGCCTGTCACCTTCGGGGAGCGCAAGAACTACCGCACCGACCTCATCGACTTTGACATCGCGCACATCCGCCTGCCGTACAACGCCATCCTCGGGTATCCAGCCCTGGCCAAGTTCATTGCAATCACTCATCACGGCTACAACATTCTCAAGATGCCAAGAAGCGGGGGAATCATCATGGTCCCATGTGAAGAAAGGGATGCGGTGTGCTCCCTTGAGCGCGCCTTCCAAGCCGCAGCAATCGACAACCCTGACAGCAGAAGTGAAGGCCCTCCGGAGATCATCCCCAAGAAGAAGCTATCGCGCCGCGCAGGACCCCAAGAAGATGGCGTCGTGTCAGGAGCCTCGTCTGGATCAATGCCCGCTCCAGGGGTGCCTCCCTCCACCGCATAGGAAAGCGCGCCCGGTGCCCTCCTCGGGTAGGGCTCGGGGGCTCTCTTCTAGAGGGCCTCAGACCTTGTCAACCTCACGGGGGAGGCGCTTGGGCACCACTTGGAAGCGTGCTTCACGGCACGCTTTCCTCAGGAGAGCACAGGGCAAGGAGTGCCCACCGCTCAGGAGTTCATCACCAAGACCACCCAGGAACTGCAAGAAGCAAGAGCCATGCGCGGCCACAGCCGCTCACAAGGCGCAGCCCCCCATCCAGGCGAGGATGCCGGGCTACGCGTCTGCATCAACATCCCAGGGCTCAACAGGGCCGCATCTCAGGAACGCTTATGGCCATCACGTGCGGGCTGCTGTGAGGGTCCACCACACAGCTACGTTCGCATGCCCTTCGGCTTGCCGAGCATGGCGTCGGCCTAACAGCACAACATGCGGCAAGTCCTGGCGGCTCAGGAGGCCAGGTTCCATGCCGTTCTGAGGGAGATGGGGACGGTCTTCAGGGAACCTCCTGAGCCCCCAGAGCCTCCCGAGGCTCAGGGTCCCGGTGGCTCATGAGGAGCCATTCCTTCAACGCATGGCTTCAGCTGGACCAACTCTACTTCATCTACAGGACCAGGTGACATCTTCCAAGTTCATTTAAGCTGGGAGCGCCCCTCGGGCTGCATTATTCCCAGGCCACATGGGTCCGTACCTGTGGCATGTATCCCTTTTGCTTATGTCTTTAGCTTACCTTGTTGGGGGCGCCCCTCGGGCTGCATCATCCCCACGCCGCTCGGGCCGGACCCGGTGGCATGTATCTTCCTGCATTTACCTAAGCCGATCTGCTCTTCATGCTTAACCTACCAACTGCTATCACCTGCTCGATTATCGCCTCCCTCGGGGCCTCTACACAGGCACGGCGCTGGTGCATGGGTCCGTCCCTGCCACGACCGATAAACCTGAGTGGTCGAGCTCTGGCTCGCGGCACGCGCCGTGCATGTCACCTCACCAGGCCCTCAGTGCCTTCACTTCATCCGGACCAACCAGTGGCAGGCAGGCGGCAGTAATGACAAACCATGTTTCTTCTTGTGCCTGTCCACAGAGACCCCGCAGGAAGGATAGCAGGCGGCACTGCGAGTCTCCTTTTCTCTTGTGCGATTGGCTTGTGCGTTAAAAGGGGGGCTCCTGAGCATCGCGACTCAGGAGCTCTTACTGGCTCTCCAGCCCTCAGCCCCTGGCCTTGACCATGGCATCATGACCTGGCATACTAGTGGCAGCTGAGCTCGCTCGAGGGTCGGGACCTGAGGACGTAGAGCACTAAGAAGAGCTCGGGAGAAGGAAAACTCGTACGGACCGGCCTAGCTATGTCGCGTAAGTTGGCGCGCAGCCCTAGCGCAACATCAGGAATCACCGCGAAGTCAGCAAGATAAGTCTCGCCCTCAGGTCGGCTAAATATTTGCGCCTAGTAGTCGCTCACACCATGCCGCAACCCCGTTGTGGCCAAGTCATCTTCCTTTCTTTCCTTACCATGGCCGATTGGGCACTAAGGGGGATCTCCTGAGCATCGCGCCTCAGGGGCTCTTACTGGACCTCGGGCCGCACACCTCCTGGCCTTGACCACGGCATCACGACCTGGCATACCAACGACGACTGTAGCTGCCTTGGGACCGGGACCAGTCAGCGTAGAGCAACAAGCTATCGCGAGGAAAGAAAGGGGGGACCGAGCCTTAACGAGACACGCGTTCATCAAATCTTCATAACAAGGAAGATAAGTACAGAGGCATTGCAGATCCTTACATGCCCCCATGGGGTGATTCATGATTCTTCTCAGGAAACAAAAGCTGATGCTAAGGGGGATCCTATCTACATCCTTCCATGGCGGACGCCATCATCAACAGTGGGCCACGGGAGGCCGGCGCCAACCCCATCCAGATCAGCGGCGGCGGCGGCCGGACGCCGCAGCCCTGCTCAGAGCACGGCGAGAGCTCGGGGGGACGTAGTTATCATCGCTCGTCTCCGGAGTCTCGTAGAGCTCAGGAGAACTGCTGGACTCCCAAGGGCTACTGCTGCTGGAGTGGTCGCGAGCGGAGCGCGCATCAACCTCGCGCTCTTCTCTGGAGCAGCACTCCAGGCGACGGCCCTCGGCGTCGAAGACCTTGAAGAAGAGCATGGAGGCACCGTCGTACTCGAAGTGGATTGCGAGGGTGCCCCTCGCATGACAGACCCGAGCGATCTCCCCCCAGCCGCGGGTCATGAAGATCTTGCCGGTGGGGACCACTTCGATCTCCACTCCGGTCGCCGGAGCACTGCAGTCGGCGTGCTGCAGCCAGAGCTCGAGAGGCCCCCTCGGCGGCATCACGTCGGAGAAGAACCGCGGGAAGCGGATCTAGGAGCTCGGAGGCATCGGCGCCCACAACACCAACTCGCGTGAGGAGTCCGCGGCGTGGACGGCACGCATCGCCCTGGCACGGCGACCCCGGATGCAGTGTGGGTGGCGCTGCTCGTCACTTCGTCCTCCCGAGCCCTCGGCTTGGGCGTACAGGGGTAGCGGGTACCCCAGTGGAGGCCGCTCACACCAGGGACTTGTCACCACCTGCATCGCCGCTTCATCGTGGCGATGGATCGACCTCTTCTTCGATGGGAGTGGCTCCGGGACATCCCGGGGGGCTTTCCCCTTCTCTTCGGCAGAGAACCTTCTGATAGGCGCCATTGGAGATGGTAGTAGAGCAAGAAGGAAGAAGCAAGCAAGCAAGGAAGAGATGGGCAACGGGGGCTCCGCCCCCCTCTCCATTTATAGCGGAAGAAGGCCAACCGGCACCTCCCACGATCGCAGGTAATGATGGTTTCCCTTGCAGGTCGCAGGGACTTGTCAAGTCGTGCAGTTGTCGAGGTAGCGTGGGGAAGCGGAGACGCCCACGTCCAATCAACTGTCACGCTTCAACTGAGGCCGCAGGCTTTTGGGGCCCACGGTGCTCCGAACTTGACCCTTGGCTTCGCCGCGAAGCCTAGCCCGCGCACCTTGGGCCCGGGGGCTACTATCGGCGTTCTGGGAACAGGGGTCCCCAGACTTGCCTGCCTGCGGCCCGCGGCGTGGCGGATCCAGCAGGCCGTACGACCCATCTTCATCAACAAAGCATCCAAGACCCTCACGAGGGTCCAAGCATCAGACAAAGGGGGCAAGCGCAGCCGCGGAGTACCGAGGCATCAGGCAAATGTTGCCATTTCGGTGCAACAAGACCAAGAGCATGGACTACAAGACGGAGGTCATTGTGGAGCCCAAGACGGTGTCACCCTAGAGCTTTTCGCAGGCGAAGACCGCTTTTGTCAGGATAGCTTGTACTAGCTGTCCCCCTTCAAATTTGCCTGCCATTGTTGGCTCCCTTCCCGCTCGATATTTGGGAAGAGGACTAGGGCCTCTATAAATAGGACTAGCCACCACAGTAGAGAAGGGAGATCTCATCGGACCCAGAGATCCCATCGGACCGAGAGATCTCATCGGACCTAGAGATACACACAAGTCCGAAAGCACAAGAACACCTCAACCTCAGGAGTCTGTTCTTCCCTTGTATTGTTCATCATCAACCTAAGAGGCAATCCACCACCACCACACTGGAGTAGGGTATTACACCACAATGGTGGCCCGAACAAGTACAAACCCCGTGTCTTTCTATGTTGCGAGTTTGTCGAGTTCGTCCGCAAGATCTTAGCGAGCTAGAGCGTAGATCGGTAGGAGGGAAAGACTTCGCGCGCACCCAAGTGTTCGAACCTTAAGGGTTAGCCGGAACCCCACATCCTACAATCATCTTGGACCGCTCTGACTGCTGGACGGGCGGCCGGCTGCTGAGGAGGCGGAGCCGGTGGGCCAGCAGGTGGCGGAGGAAGTCCTTCTCCCTTGGCGATGCGGACAAGCCAGTGGCACTTCCGAGTTGTATGGTTGGACGGCTTCGCCCTACTGTGAAACTTGCAGGGGGCATCGAGGGTCTGCTCAAAGGAGAAAGCGGGCAACCAGGCCGGCTTGCTTCCCTTCTGATGCTTGAGGAGTGGTTGCCCTTCAGGTTGTTGATCTTCAACTGTCGCCACCCGCCTTCTGGTGGAGGCCGGCTGGGGGGCTTTGCGCTTGTTGTCGTTTGGCTGCTGGCGCCGACTGTTGTCTCCAGCCGGTGTTCGGGGGGCCGGGGGGAGCTCCTTCCCAGAAGTGTCCACCCAGAGCTCTGACTTCATGGAGGAGACGGCAGTGGCGTATTTGTCTGCTATGATTAGCAGTTCGTCGAGTGTGGCCGGCTCGTCGCAGAGAAGCCGGTGCTTGAGTAAGGTGCCCTCTCGGCACTTGGCGGTGAAGTACTCGATAGCTTGGACCTCATGCACCCCTTCGTAGGAGTTGCGCAGTTCTGCCCATCGCGTCAGGTAATCGCGGGTGGACTCATTGGGGCCTTGGAAGCACAGCGAGAGATGGCGAGGCTTGGGGGGCCGCTTGTAGGTGTTGGTGAAGTTGCAGATGAACACTTCGGTGAAATCTACCCAGCTGTTGACGCTGTAGGGTTTGAGGCTGTTTAGCCACGCCCGGGCTGTGCCCTGGAGCATGAGCGGGACGTACTTCACGGCAACACGCTTGTTGCCGTTTGCTATGCTGACGGCTGTGGAATAGTCCACTAGCCAATCCCCCGGCTTCACGGAGCCATTGTACTTGGGCGTGTCTCTTGGGAGCGAGAACCCCTTGGGGAAGGGCTCATCACGAATGCGGGGGCCAAAACAAGGCGGACCCATTGCATCTTCTTCTTCTAGCGCCAAGGATCGAGCCAGGCAATCGTTCCGGTGGCGCGCGTCATTCTCTCTGACTCCTTCTCGGTGGCCCAGCCGGTCGCCGAGAGTCTGATGATCAACAAGCGGCGGGGAAGTGCGCCTCTCTCTTCGAGGAGGAGGCGGTGGTGGATCATCGCCCCGCCGTTCGACTGCTCGAGGGCGGCCGTCTTGGTCACGCTCGATGGTGATGCGAGTCCGGCTGCGGCTGGCAGCCGGCTCCTTGTCTCGTCTATCGTGGGCACCGCCTGTCGGCGGCCGGGAGGTCGCGCCATGCTCTTGGCGAGGGGGCGGATTCTCAACCCGCTGGTTAAGCTCCTCGGCGCGACAGCCGGCTTCTTGCTATGCAGCAGCCGCGTTGATAAGCCGCTGAACGCGCTCCGTCATGTAGCGACGCTCGTCGCCCTCCAGGTGGTCCAGCTCGTCTGCTGCCGCCTGGGCAGCGCGTATGTTCTCCATAGGCGTGGTGTAGACTGGACGGTCGACTCCAAACATGTTGGCGACGGCGCCGCCTCGCTGCCTGACCGTGCCTGCATGGCTGGGCCCAGCAGCACTCGGCGTGCCGTCGACAGGGCGATCAACCTCACGTTGGAAGGCCTCGGAGAGGCGTCTCATGGTAGCCAGTTTCTTGGCATTCTCCACGAGTGAGACGCGGCAGGCCACGAGCGTCTCGGCATCCGCATCCGCCGCACATGGGCATGGACAGGTCCCGCATTGTTGCCTACAATGGGTCCTGGCCGGCTCCTCTGGAACCCCCATTGTGGCTGATGAAAAGCACCTCCGTGACGGTGCTGCCGCCGCTCTCTACGCGAGGAAGCGAATCGTCGATGACCACCACGTTGGTGAGGAAGGAATCGGAAGAAACCATATCGGTGTAAACAAGCATCGGATCGGTGGAGCCAACCGACTCCAGATCAGTGGCTGGCTCGTTGGCGATGTGAAGCTTGCCGAGAAGGTCGACAAAGCAGCTCTCAGAGCTGGCCGCTCCCGTGTCGGGTGCAGGCTCGGTGGAGAGGCGATGCTCTCCAACAAGATCGGTGAGGCTAGCTGCCACGCAGGTGACCTCCGCGCCGTGCAGCGCATCGGCACAGACGCCATTGGGTGAGCCGGGCTGGCTGCGCTCGCGAGGAAGGAACAGGGTTCTCGTCCAGAATAGATCTCCAGACGACGGTGCACCTCACCCTACGGTGGGCGCCAAATGTCGGGGGTGTCGTGCGACATATGCCAAAGGGTGGCTTATCATGGAGGGGGCTAATAATACGTCGCCGGTGCCAGGAAACGGGATGAGGCGAAGACATGCACCCCTAGTTCTTCTCTGCGGGGTCTCCGAATGATCACTATGTCAACCAGAGTGGCAACAAGATTGCTCCTAGAGGTGTTTCTCTAGAGGAGGAAGAAGAACAAGCCTAGCCCTAGCTTCCTCTCTCTATATGTGTGGGCGATATGAACTAAGGTCTGAACCGTTTGCATGGGTGCCCTGGGGGTTTATATAGGCCTACCCCCAGGGGTACAAAGGTAATATGGCCGGGTGTTGGCCCCATCTGTCAGTGTCTATGGTCGCCGGCTTCTCCGCCAGCCGCTGGGGCCCGCCGCCTGGTGGGCCCTATTGGCTGTCTCGTACTTGGCCGACAGGTCGTTCTCGTCGCTTGCGGGTTTGGCCGGCTGCTCAGCACTGTAGCGATGCTGGTAATGGTGCATGCTTTGTCGGGGGAGGCGTGGCTATAGTACCGCTGCCTGGCGGGCGATCACTGTAGCCATCCCCCATCTCTTCTGATTAATGGTGCACAAACTTTAAGGAGAGGAGGGCCGCCAGGTCAGGGGCCGACCTCTCCTCAAGCCGTCTGGTCTAGGTTTGCCGCCCTCTGGCTCCTCACAGACAGGTAGGCCCCACCACCCGTGGGCCGTATTGACAGTCTTTAGTGGGGGCATGGCCTTCTCTGCCATGGGTGATGTCCTGGGCCACACATCAACAGTGTCGCGCCGGCCGGGGGGTGTCCGCCCCGTACGATGCATTGTGGCCACGCTTGGCCCTGGATTCGGGGTGGCTGACATCACTATAGCCACGCCCCGTCTCATCATCATAATGTGGTGCAAACTTTGAGGGTGCTTGGGGCCGCCTGCTAAGGGCCGGCCTCTCTAGAGGCCGCCCACTAGGAGTCGGCCCACATCGAGGCCGCCCTCTGGGCCTTGCCGTCTTCTGCCAGCCGGCCATTGGGACCTGCCGGCCGTAAGAAGGCGGCTAGTTGATCTTTGGGTCTTGAGGGGCGAAGCCGGCCCCGATGTCTTGAAATGCCATGGGGTAGATGAGGCTACCCGTGGCTAATTACTATGACACTATGCTCAATGAGCAGGAAGCCCCCCAAGCGATCATGTGAAGTGACAATAGAGACTCATTATTCTCAGAAATGAAACGACAGAGGCCCTGAATTTTTCAGGGATGCCGGCTTTATTATACTCATCA
This sequence comes from Triticum urartu, assembly GCF_003073215.2. Taxonomy (NCBI): domain Eukaryota; kingdom Viridiplantae; phylum Streptophyta; class Magnoliopsida; order Poales; family Poaceae; genus Triticum; species Triticum urartu. The sequence continues at coordinate 432,325,257 of NC_053023.1, read as the reverse complement.
TAATATATACATTGATAGAAATATGTACATCAAAAGATCCGGTGGCTCAATTGTAATAAGTCCGAACATGAGCAATATTCCACGGCCGGCGGGTCTCCTCCTCCGACGTGCGTGAGTCCTTATGGTCTCAAACATCGATAAGGTAGTATGACCCATTGTTCAGATTTTTGCTGACCACAAAGGGCCCTTCCCAAGGCGGGGATAGCTTGTGCGTGTCAGTTTGATCCTGGATGAGCTGGAGCACCAAATCTCCTTCTTGAAAGGTCCTTGTTTTAACCCGGCGGCTATGATAATGGCGTAAATCTTGCTGGTAAATCGCCGAACAAGCCGCCGCACGGTCGCGCAGCTCATCTAACAGGTCAAGAGCATCCTGACGTGCTTTTTCATTATCAGCTTCAACATAAGCCGCCACATGGGGCGAATCGTGATGGATGTCACTAGGGATAACCGCCTCTGCTCCGTAAACCATGAAGAAAGGCGTGTAACCTGTAGATCTGTTGGGGGTAGTATTGATACTCCATAGCACTGAGGGCAATTCCCCACCCAACAACACGGCGTCCTCTGCAAAGGACTATAAGACGGGGCTTGATGCCTCTCAAAATTTCTTGTTTGGCTCTTTCAGCTTGACCATTGGACTGGGGGTGAGCCACTTATGATACGTCAAGATGAATATTCTCTCGTTGACAAAATTCTATCATAGCACCCTTGGACAGATTAGTGCCATTATCAGTTATAATGTTGTGAGGAAAGCCAAACCGGAAAATCACTTTTTTGATGAACTGAACCGTTGTTGCAGCGTCACACTTACTGACCGGCTCTGCCTCAACTCACTTTGTGAATTTGTTAACCGCCACCAAAAGGTGAGTCTTTTTTTGTCTTTGGACCTTTTGAAAGATCCAACCATATCTAGCCCCGAGACTGCAAACGGCCAAGTAATTGGAATCATCCTCAATTCTTGAGCCGTCAAATGAGCTCGTCTTGAAAATTTCTGATAGCCATCACATTTACTGACCAAATCCTCCGCATCAGTATGAGCCGTCAGCCAATAAAACCCACGGAGGAAAGCCTTGGCTACAAGAGACTTAGAACTAGCATGATGGCCACAATCTCCTTCATGAATCTCTCGTAGGATCTCACGGCCTTCTTCGGGAGAAAAACAATGTTGAAACGCCCCTGAGACACTGCAATGATGCAACTCTCCATTGATAATGGTCATTGACTTGGATCGCCGGGTTATTTTCCTGGCTAAAGTTTCATCTTCAGGTGACTCGCCCCGGGTCATATAAGCCAAATATGGAACTGTCCAGTCAAGAATAGCATGAAGAGCTGCCACCAATTGTGCCTCCGGGTCAAGAATAGCAAGATCTTCCTCCGTAGGCAATTTGACTGAAGGGTTATGCAGAATATCAAGGAAAACGTTAGATGGTACCGGCTTACGCTGGGACCCTAACCGGCTCAAAGCATCAGCCGCCTTATTCTTCCTCCAATCCACATGTTCCACTTGATAACCTTTTAAATGACTAGCAATAGAGTCAACCTCGCGGTGGTAAGCCACCATGAGTTTGTCTTTAGAATCCCAAGTGCCTGAAACTTGCTGAGCCACCAAATCTGAGTCACCAAAACACCTCACCTGGCTTAGATTCATCTCTTTAGCCATCCGAAGACCATGGAGTAAGGCTTCATATTCAGCTGCATTTCTAGTACAAGGGAACATCAACCTCAAAACATAACAAAATTTATCACCTCATGGGGAAGTTAAGACAACTCCCGCCCCCGAGCCCTCCAACTACCTGGATCCATCGAAGTGAATAGTCCAATATGTGCTATCCGGCTTCTCCTCAGGCATCTGCAACTCAGTCCAGTCATTGATAAAATCCACAAGTGCTTGAGACTTCATAGCTATCCGAAGCATATATTTCAAACCATGGGGGCCAAGCTCAATGGCCCATTTGGCTACCCAACCTGTGGCTTCTTTGTTCTGAATAATATCCCCTAAAGGAGCAGAACTAACCATAGTGATGGGATGACCAAGGAAATATTGCTTGAGCTTTCGACTAGCCATGAACACCCCATATACCAGCTTCTGCCAATGCGGATATCTCTGCTTGGATTCAATGAGCACCTTACTGATGTAATAAACCGGCTGCTGAACTGGATATTCCTTGCCTGATTCCTTCCTTTCCACAACAATTGCCACACTGACGGCTCGGCTATTGGCAGCCACATATAACAACAAGGGCTCTTTATCAATAGGAGCAGCAAGGATCAGCGGCTTAGCTAACTGTTTCTTCAAGGCTGCAAACGTCTGATCAGCAGCATCACTCCAGACGAAGTGATATGTCTTCTTCATCATTTGGTACAAATGGACAACTTTTTCTCCCAACTAGCTTATGAACTGGCTTAAGGCCGCAATACGATCCGCTAGACGCTGAACATCATTAATACACACCGGTTTAGCCAAGGAAGTGATGGCCTTGATTTTCTCCGGGTTAGCTTCAATGCCCCTTTCAGAAACCAAAAAACCCAAGAGCTTGCATGCTGGTACACCAAAGACACACTTGGCCGGGTTAAGCATCATCCTGTACACCTGGAGATTGTCAAAGGTTTCTTTCAAATCATCTATCAAGGTTTCCTTGTTCTTGGATTTCACAACAATATCATCCACATAAACATGAACATTGCGTCCAATCTGACCATGAAGGCAATTTTGAACACACCGTTGGTAAGTCTCCTAGGCACTCTTGAGCCCAAAGGGCATAGATACATAGCAGAAGGCTCCAAAGGGAGTGATGAAGGCCGTCTTATCCTGGTCCTTAAATAACATCTTGATCTGATGATACCTATAATAAGCATTCAAAAAACTCAAACACTCACAACCCGCTGTAGCATCAATAATCTGATCAATACAGGGAAGAGCAAAAGGATCTGCCGGGCAGGCTTTATTAAGGTCAGTGTAATCCACACACATGCGCCAAGTACCATTTTTCTTAAGCACGAGCACCTGGTTAGCTAACCATTCAGGATGAAAAACTTCAACATGAACCCAGCTGCCAAGAGCCGGGCTACTTCTTCACCAATGGCCTTACGCCTTTCTTCATTCAAGCGATGAAGGAATTGCTTGACCGGTTTAAACTTTGGATCTATATTGAGAGTGTGCTCAGCGAGTTCCCTCGGTACACCTGGCATGTCTGAAGGCTTCCATGAAAAGGTGTCCCGATTCTCATGGACGAACTTGATGAGCGCGCTTTCCTATTTTGGCTGCAGATTGGCACTGATACTGAACTGCTTGGATGAATCGCCAGGAACAAAATCAACCAACTTAGTGTCATCTGCCAATTTAAACTTCAACAGAGGGTCATGCTCTGTGGTTGGCTTCTTCAAAGGTGTCATATCTGCCGAGTCGACATTATCTTTGTAAAACTTCAACTCTTCTGTTGCACAAACAGACTTAGCATAGGCAACATCGCCCTCTTCACATTCCAAAGCTATCTTCCCGTTCCCATGAACTTAGCATAAGCCGGCCGCCCAAATAAAGCATGATAAGGGCTCTTAATTTTAACCACCTTGCTACCTCTTGAGCACTGCGTTGGTTTTCCCTTGAATAGGAAAGGGTGATGCAGCAAAGTAGCATAAGTATTTCCCTCAGTTTTTGAGAACCAAGGTATCAATCTAGTAGAATACTACACGCAAGTCCCTTGTACCTACACAAACAAATAAGAACCTCGCAACCAAGGCGATAAAGGGGTTGTCAATCCCTTCATGGTCACTTACGAGAGTGAGATCTGATAGAGATAATAAGATAAATATTTTTGGTATTTTTATGAAGCAAAATAGTGTAAGTATTTCCCTCAGTTTTTGAGAACCAAGGTATCAATCTAGTAGGATACTACACGCAAGTCCCTTGTACCTACACAAACAAATAAGAACCTCACAACCAAGGCGATAAAGGGGTTGTCAATCCCTTCACGGTCACTTACGAGAGTGAGATCTGATAGAGATAATAATATAAATATTTTTGGTATTTTTATGATATAGATTGAAAGTAAAGATTGGAAAGTAAAATAGATTGGAAACTTATATGATAAAAGATAGACCCGGGGGCCATAGGTTTCACTAGTGGCTTCTCTCAAGATAGCATAAGTATTACGGTGGGTGAACAAATTACTGTTGAGCAATAGATAGAAAAGTGCATAATTATGAGAATATCTAGGCATGACCATGTATATAGGCATCACGTCCATGACAAGTAGACTGAAGCGATTCTGCATCTAGTACTATTACTCCACACATCGACCGCTATCCAGCATGCATCTAGAGTATTAAGTTCATAAGAACAGAGTAACGCATTAGGCAAGATGCTATGATGTAGAGGGATAAACTCAAGCAATATGATATAAACCCCATCTTTTTATCCTCGATGGCAACAATACAATACGTGCCTTGCTGCCCCTGCTGTCACTTGGAAAGGACCCTGCAAGATTGAACCCAAAGCTAAGCACTTCTCCCATTGCAAGAAAGTTCAATTTAGTAGGCCAAACCAAACTGATAATTCAAAGAGACTTGCAAAGATAACAAATCATACATAAAAGATTTCAGAGAAGAATTAAATATTGTTCATAGATAAACTTGATCATAAACCGACAATTCATCAGATCTCGACAAACACACCGCAAAAAGAATTACATCGAATAGATCTCCAAGAAGATCGAGGAGAAGTTTGTATTGAGATCCAAAGAGAGAGAAGAAGCCATCTAGCTAATAACTATGGACCCGAAGTGTAACGCCCCAAGTCTATTGCGCTAGGTGTCTTCCAGTTATTTGATGTTGTTGCCTTGTCTTCCGCTTGTGTGTTGCATCTTGCCATGTCATCATCTACATTGCATCTGCATGTTTTCCAAACTTGCATTCGTCCGGGTCTCCCAGTTCACTCCGTTGTCCGTTCTGAGCCCAGACACACTTGCACGCGCCCGCGGCACGTCCGAAATATTATTTTATAAGTTGTCGAGAAATGTTCTCGGAATGGGTTGAAAGTTGGCATGCGGTGTTGTTATAGTGTAGATAGGCCGCCGGCCAAATTTCCTCGCATTCGGAGTTCGTTTGTTAGCCCAACCGTTAAACTATAGCGGCAATATAGTCGATCAAATGTCGGACGATTTCGGTCTCTGAAAATAGTCGCCGGGTCTCTCTCTTCTATTCTCTCATCCCAAGGCTTTCTGCACAGCCCACTACCACTCACCGCCAGGCCCAAGCTAACCTCTCTCGTCAGCCCGCGGCCCTCCTCGCGCGCACGTCCGAAAGCTATCCCGGACCCTACCCGGGCAGTCGTCACCGTTGGGTCCGGATCATCCCCAAACATCTACAAAACATCTCCGTTTTTTATTTGGACTCCCTATCTATTTATTCGTGATCGTCCGATTGCGATCGGAGGGACGAGGTAGCCCCTAACCTTATCTGTGATGTATATATTCGTCCACTCCTAGTCCATTTTGGACAACCCTAAATTTCTTCCCTTGTCCCATCGCGTCACCGCTACTAGCTCCACCTGGTCGCTCCTCTCGGGATCCCCTCCCTCGATCCCCTCCCTTGATCCCGCTGCCTCCTTGCAAAATTCCTCGATCCAGATCCACCAACCACTGATCCATCCATCCGGGACCGCCAGATAGAGATCCAATGGCCACCAGGCGGCCTGCAGCAGAGCGTCTCGCTCCCTCCTCGATGCAGATCGAGAGGAGCTCGCCCGAGCTTCACCTCCAGGATCCCGCGCCGCCGAGGAGCCGCCTCGTCGCTGGAAACCAGCACCGTTCCACGTCGACTTGCGGCCTCCTCTACTTCTCATCGAGCCCGCAGGCACCAGCTTCCCCGCGCCAAACCTCCCGAGCTTGTCCTCCCGTGGCTCCCCTCGGTCCCCTGCCTTGCCGCGTCCGCTTCCCGCTCCAATTTCGTCCACCAGCAGCTCCAGCCACCTCGCCCCTAGGATGTGCCGCCCCTCGCCGTCTTTCTTCCTTCGTTTGCCTCCTTCTCTCTCACGGTCTCTCTCTCTCTCTTGTGCCGCACCAGGGATGCAACAACCGCCGCCGCCTATGGACTCCCGCCGCTGTCGCTGCATGGATCGGGTCGTCCCCGATCCCCATGGCCATGGCCTCGTCCCGTGCCCGGCCCCCTCTGCCCGGACTTGCCGTCGCCGTCTCCCTGCCATCATCTCCGGTGAGCTGCCGCGCCAAGTCCTTCTGCGGGCTCCCCTGCATCGGCTGCTGCCTCCCCTGCTTCTATGTGCGAGCACGTGGGGACGAGGACGACCAGCGCCCATGTTGACTTCCCGGTCGCAAGCCACCAGCCCGCTTAGTCCCTCCCTCAAGGCCCAGCCTCCCCGACCCATCCGCGCGAAGCCAGCCCACTATGAGTAGCCGCCCTAACCCCCACTATGCACGGTTGGGCCAGCTAGTTTTGGACCAACTCCTATTTTTTTCAGCGGATGATTTTGTTAATTTTTCCAGAGAGAGCAGTTTTGCAGAAAACCCCCTGCTGTTCATGCATATAATAACTTAATAACCATGCATCAGTTTAAAATGATTTATATATGAAAAATGCTTAGAATTGTGTCTAGTTTCATAATATCCAACTTTCAACCATGTTTAAAATGTTTAAAAATTCTGTTTGCATTTATTTTCTTAATTGCCATGTTAAAATGATTTAATTCATAACTTAATAACCGTAGCTCCAAATTTAATAAACTTTATATGTAAATGGGGTAGAAAAATGCCTAGTTTAACATGATGCATTCATCTTGCATGTTTAACAACTCTAAAATATGGTTTAGGACAGAACAGTACCTAATCCAAAAATATGCACATGAGGATATTCCGGACATGTTGCTTGTTGTTCCGACCTCATTTAAACTTGCTTGGATAGGTATTTTTCTTACGCTTCACCCCTTGAAATGTGTAACAACATTTAATATTGATGAGTACATAACAGAGCGAACTAAATAGAAGTATGTGGTGTTTTGTCAATATGCATCTTGAGGGAGTCCTGGATTAGGGGGTGTCCGGATAGCCGGACTATACCTTCGGCCGGACTCCTGGACTATGAAGATACAAGATTGAAGACTTCGTCCCGTGTCTGGAAGGGACTTTCCTTGGCGTGGAAGGCAAGCTTGGCGATATGGATATGTAGATCTCCTACCATTGTAACCGACTCTGTGTAACCCTAGCCCTCTTTGGTGTCTATATAAACCGAAGGGTTTTAGTCCGTAGGACGAAGATACAATCATACCATAGGCTAGCTTCTTGGGTTTAGCCTCTCTGATCTCGTGGTAGATCTACTCTTGTACTACCCATATCATCAATATTAATCAAGCAGGACGTAGGGTTTTACCTCCATTAAGAGGGCCCGAACCTGGGTAAAACATCGTGTCCCCTGCCTCCTGTTACCATCCGCCTAGACGCACAGTTCGGGACCCCCTACCCGAGATCTGCCGGTTTTGACACCGACATTGGTGCTTTCATTGAGAGTTCCTCTATGTCATCACTTTTAGGCCCAATGGCTTCTCCAATCATCAACAGCGATGCAATCCAGGGTGAGACCTTTCTCCCCGGACAGATCTTCGTATTCAGCGGCTTTGCACTGCGGGCCAATTCGCTTGGTCATCTGGAGCAGGTCGAAAGCTATGCCCCTGGCCATCAGGTCAGATTTGGAAGTCTGAGCTACACTGCCGACCTCCGCGGAGACTTGATCTTCGACGGATTCGAGCCGCAGCCGAGCGCGCTGCACTGTCACGATGGGCATGATCTAGCTCTACCACCGAACAGTGCCCTGGAGGCCACACCCGCATCAGCTTCGGCATTTAATTCAGAGCCAACTGCGCCAATCAAGGATGGGTGGTTGGACACCGCCTCGGGGGCTGAAATCTCTACGGCGATCGAGCCGAACACCAGCCCTATTCTCTGCGAAGCCTGTGACTCCAAGGATCCAGACTCCTCTCCAGACTCCGAGCCCTCGGCGCCCCTACCGATCGAACCCGATTGGGCGCCAATCATGGAGTTCACCGCCGCGGACATCTTTCAGCACTCGCCCTTCGGCGATATTCTAAATTCACTAAAGTCTCTCTCTTTATCAGGAGAGCCCTGGCCGGACTATGGTCAGCAAGGTTGGGATGCGGATGATGAAGAAATTCAAAGCCCACCCACCACCCACTTCGTAGCCACTGTCGATGATTTAACCGACATGCTCGACTTCGACTCCGAAGACATCGACGGTATGGACGCCGATGCAGGAGACGATCAAGAACCAGCGCCTATAGGGCACTGGAAAGCCACCTCATCGTACGATATATACATGGTGGACACCCCAAAAGAAGGCAATGGCGATGGAACAGCGGAGGATGACCCCTCCAAGAAGCAGCCTAAGCGCCGGCGTCAGCGGCGCCGCTCTAAATCCCGCCAAAGCAAAAACAGTGATTCCGACACGAGAGATAATAACACCCCAGACAGTGCCGAAGACAACCACCTCCAGCAAGATTCAACACAGGAGGATGGAGAAGCCAGCCCTCGTGAGAGAGCGGCAGACAGAGAGGTCGAGGACGATAATTATATGCCTCCCTCCGAAGACGAGGCAAGCCTCGACGACGACGATTTTGTCGTGCCGGAGGATCCCGTCGAACAAGAGCGTTTCAAATGCAGGCTTATGGCCACGGCGAGCAGCCTCAAGAAAAAACAGCAACAACTTAGAGCTGATCAAGATTTGCTAGCCGACAGATGGACTGAAGTCCTTGCGGCCGAAGAGTATGGACTCGAACGCCCCTCCAAGAGCTACCCAAAGCGCAGGTTGCTACCCCGATTAGAGGAGGAAGCACCTAAACCTACATCACCAGCGCATGATGTGGCCGACCGGACACCCCGTGGCCGCGACAGAGAGGCCTCTTGGCCCTCCACTCAAGCCGCATCCCGCGCCGCTCAAAAAATACCAAGGCACGGGAAAATGCGCCAGACCTGCGAGATATATTGGAGGACAAGGCAAGGCAAACAAGATCGATCTACGGATCGCGTGGGCGCCCCATGGCACGAGACGGTAATCATCACACCGGATACAGTAAATCCAGCCGGGCCGAACACAGTACACAAAGCTTGTTTGAGCTGCGTCGTGATATAGCCCAATACAGTGGCGGCGCACACCCACTATGCTTCACAGATGAAGTAATGGATCATCAAATCCCCGAGGGTTTCAAACTCGTGAACATCGAATCATACGATGGCACAACAGATCCTGCAGTATGGATCGAGGACTATCTCCTTCATATCCACATGGCCCGCGATGATGACCTACACGCCATCAAATACCTCCCACTCAAGCTTAAAGGATCAGCTCGGCATTGGCTTAACAGCTTGCCAGCAGAATCAATTGGTTGCTGGGAGGACCTAGAAACCGCATTCCTCGACAATTTCCAAGGCACTTATGTGCGACCACCAGACGCCGATGACCTTAGCCACATAATTCAGCAGCCAGAGGAATCGGCTAGACAATTCTGGACACGGTTCCTAACCAAGAAAAATCAAATCGTCGACTGTCCGGACGCAGAGGCCCTAGCAGCCTTCAAGCATAACATCCGCGACGAGTGGCTTGCACGGCACCTAGGACAGGAAAAGCCGAAATCTATGGCAGCCCTCACGACACTTATGACCCGCTTTTGCACGGGAGAAGACAGTTGGCTAGCTCGCAGCAATAACATGACCAAGAGCCCTGGTAATTCGGATACCAAGGACAGCAGTGGCAGGTCGCGTCGCAACAAGCAAAAGCGCTGCATTAACGGCGACAATTTTGAGGATACGACAGTTAATGCCGGATTCAGAGGCTCTAAACCCGGTTAGCGGAAAAAAGCCATTCAAAAGAAATACTCCGGGCCCATCCAGTTTGGACCGAATACTCGACCGCTCATGCCAGATACATGGCACCCCCGAAAACCAGCCAATCACACCAACAGGGATTGTTGGGTGTTCAAGTAGGCAGGTAAGTTAAATGCCGAAAGCAGAGACAAGGGGTTGCATAGCGATGATGAGGAGGAGCCCCGGCCGCCGAACAACAGTGGACAGAAAGGTTTTCCCCCACAAGTGCGGACGGTGAGCATGATATACGCAACCCATGTCCCCAAGAGGGAGCGGAAGCGTGTGCTAAGGGACGTATACGCGATGGAGCCAGTCGCCCCAAAGTTCAACCCATGGTCTTCCTGCCCGATCACTTTTGATCGAAGGGACCACCCCACTAGCATCCGTCATGGCGGATTCTCCGCATTGGTTCTAGACCCAATTATTGATGGATTTCACCTCACTAGAGTCCTTATGGACGGCAGCAGCAGCCTGAACCTGGTTTACCAGGATACAGTGCGGAAAATGGGCATCGATCCCTCGAGGATTAAACCCACTAAAACGACCTTTAAAGGCGTCATACCAGGTGTAGAGGCCAACTGTACAGGCTTAGTTACACTTGAAGTGGTCTTCGGATCTCCGGATAATTTCCGAAGCGAGGAGTTAATCTTCGACATAGTCCCGTTCCACAGTGGCTATCACGCACTGCTCGGGTGAACCGCATTTGCCAAGTTCAATGCGGTGCCGCACTATGCACACCTCAAGCTCAAGATGCCAGGCCCTCGAGGAGTCATCACGGTCAATGGAAACACCGAACGCTCTCTCCGAATAGAGGAGCATACGGCGGCTATCGCAGCGGAAGTACAAAGCAGCCTCTCAAGGCAATTCTCCAGTTCGGCCATTAAACATCTGGACACTGTCAAGCGCGCCCGGAGTGACCTACAACAAGACCGCCTGGCACGTTCCGAGCAAGCGTAGCAATGCGGCCCCAACCCCAGCCCTCGCGAACTTGCGAAACCAGTGTTGCGCATACATAACTACGCTCTGGAAATACCATGGGCACAGGGGGAGGGGCACCATCACGGCACGCCCGAAACGCGGCTTAAACTGCACTAGGGGCTGCCGATTTCTTAATTTTCTCTTATTTTTCAGGACTCCATTCTTCGGAAGGCTTGTCCGGCACTACAATTGCCGCGCAAACGATACAACCAGGGAAGCAGAAAGCTACGCCGCACTATGGAACTCTAAGGTGGTCTCTATAACGAGCAGTATACCTGTTTCACATACCATTCCGCAGCCCGCCCCTGGAAAGGACATGTTAAATAGTCCCATCTTTTGCTTATCGCACTATTTGTATTGTTCTGCTTTGATCGCAGCTTTTTTAAATAAACAATGCATAGCTTCCGTCTATTATTGCATTACTTTTTTTTACGAATATATGTTCATTAATGACATGTTGCACCCGTACACTTTGGTACGGCCAATATGCCAGGGGCTTAAGTACCCCACAATACGGTGTGAGAAGTCTGAACACTTTCACAAGTGCGGCACCCCGAACTTATAGCAATATATGCATCGGCTCCAAATCATGTCTTGGGTCAATAGTTGGGTTTTCCCGGCTCCTATGTTTTGGTACCTTACGTTCCGTTATATCAGCTAAGGTAGCACTAGGAGAACTACTGCGATTGTGCCCCAGTTGAGCTGGGCTAAGCACCTCAGTAGAGAAAGCTATAACTGACCGTCATGATGAGGCGAGAGCCGGTCACTGTTCGAGTGGTTTTTGAGTCCCTAAAGACTTATGCCGCTTAGAGCGAGGAGTCGGTTTTGTCCGGCCTAGGCGTGGATAGCGCCCCGAACTCGGTCTTCCGAACAGTAGGGGCTTCGCCGAAATTTAAAATTATAGAATTCTATGGCTAAGTGAGAGTGTTGAAGCATTATTGTCCGATTGCCTTGTTCGTTGTGTTGAGCGCCTCCCTCGAAGGACCCGAGAATGGGAAAAAGAGCGCTCGTGTTTATCCCGAACACCCCAGCACTCGTGGCATGGGGGCAGAAGCCGACGACTCGCCATCTCTCAAATTTGATAAACGGCTGCACAGAAGGTAATATTTTAAATTCAAAAGCGTTGCTTAGCGCATATGAACAAGTTTTCAGCATACAGGATCACAAATGCGAGTTTACTCAAAAATTACATCTTTGGAGCATTCATCCACTATAATGCGGGCACCCTTCAGGACACCCTCATAATAGGCTTCCGGGACGTGATGCTCCTTGCCCGGCGGCGGCCCGTCCTTCACCAGCTTCTCCACATCCATCTTGCCCCAGTGCACTTTAGCACGGGCAAGCGCCCTACGGGCACCTTCGATGCAGACGGAGCACTTGATTACTTCAAGCTGTGGACAGGCATCCACCAGCCGCCTCACCAGCCCGAAGTAGCTCCCAGGCAGAGCCTCTCCAGGCCAAAGCCGAACTATGAGGCCCTTTATGGCCTGTTCGACCACCTTGTGGAGCTCGACCATTTGCTTCAGCTGGTCGCTCAAAGGCACCAGGTGTCCGGCCTCAGCATACTGAGACTAGAACACCTTCTCCGTCAAGCTCCCCTCCTCGAATCGGTAGTAGGCGGCGGCATCAGACGCACTGCGGGGCAAATCTGCGAATGCTCCTGGAGAGCTCCGAACTCGGGTAAGTAACAAGTAATTCACTTTCACGTGCTTGCTTTGCATAATGAATGCCTTACCCGCCGCTATCTTCTTCATCGCTTCAATTTCTTGGAGGGATTTCTGGGCTTCGGCCTTGGCAGACTTCGTGCTTTCGAGGGCTGCCGCAAGCTCGGATGCTTGCGTCTTTGAGTCAAGCTCCAAACTCTCGTGTTTTTTCACGAGAGCCTGGAGCTCTTTCTGCACCTCCTCCACCCACGCCTCCTGCTTCCCTCTCTCTGTGCGCTCCACGGCCGCTCTATTTTCGGCCTCGGACAGCGCTTCCTTAAGGGTTGCCACCTCGGTCGTGGCCCCTATAATAGCACGTTGATCCTGTCATTTTTTGCAACCACATCTTCTCTATATACTTGCACAAGGTATTACTTACCTTCCTTCTCCTCGAGTTGCCTCTTGGCATGGCCGAGCTCGTCCTCGGACCGCGCGAGGTTTTGCTTCAGCGTATCCACCTCCGCAGTCAGTGCGGCGGAGGCCAGCAGCGAAGCCTGCATACGCATATTGACTTGATTATGTTAGACTCCTGCGAATGTTATTAGATCCTCTATTCGGCTTTTCTTTCCGAACGCCGAACAGAGCATCAGGGGCTACTGTCTATGCGGTAGTATTTTTACATATTCTTTACTTACCTCAAAGCCTGTTAGAAGGCTAGCACAGGCTTCAGTCAGTCCGCTCTTGGCGGACTGAACCTTCTGGATCACTGCACTCATAATAGTGCGGTGCTCCTCGTCGATGGAGGCGCCGTTAAGCACCTCCAGCAAATTGTCCGGTGTCTCCGGTTGGATGGAGGTCGCCGGCTCGGTAGGCTTGCTCCTCTTGGAAGGAGGCTGCCTACCGGAGTCCGGAACCGTTGAAGGTTCCGACGTGGTGTCCGGCTCAAGGCCGGACTTGGAGCCCTTGGGGGTTCTATCCCCTTTACGCCTGGAGTCCGGGAGGTCGCCTTGCGGCGCCTCTAGGACCACCTCCTCCTGGCTTGGAGCCTGTTGGGACGCCACCTCAGCGTCATCCTTAGGGTGGGGGGAGGTAGCCGTCGGAAGTGAATTCACATCCGACGAATCCAGGGAACCACTCAACGACACGTCGAGCCGATCTTTGGGTGGACTGCATAAACATGTTCGACGTAAGGAAAAGCTGTGCAATGGACGAATACTATGAATCACTCTGGTATCCGAATACTTATGATCTCTCCAGGGGCTTGGCCCTGTGCAGCCACTCCTCTTCGCCGTCGTCGGTGTTGGTGGAGTAGTCCGGAGGAAGGGTCTTCTCCTTCTTGGACCCTTCGGCCTCCCTAGTTGGGGCGGCCTTCCTTTTCTTCCCTCCCCCCGCTGGAGGGGGAGAGGTCTCTTCTTCCTCCTCCTCGTCTTCACGGGAGGAGTGCGCCTTGGAGTCATCGGATGATGAATCCGACACCTCCGGGCGCCGGGCACTCTTTCGAGTCCCCGTGGCCCTCTTCTTGGCCTTCTTCTCCGGCTCCACATAGGGTGCCGGAACCAGCAGCTTCGCCAACCGAGCGTCCGCTGGGCCATCGGGCAAAGGAGCCGGACAGTTGATCTGTCCGGACGTCTCCTGCCAATCCTGTCAAAGGTAAGGGAGCTTAGATCCCGCATGGAGTCAAACTATGAAAAACTAATACCCTGTAAAAGGTAAAAACAGCTTACTGCACGAGCGTGACGCTGCGTGCTGAATCCGCGATCCTCGGTAGCGGATGCAGGGGCCTCGGCGCCCTTGAAAAGCACCTTCCAGGCATCTTTGTACGTCGTGTCAAAGAGCCTTCTCAGAGTTCGGTGCTCCGCCGGGTCGAACTCCCATAGTTTGAAATCCCGTTGTTGACACGGGAGGATCCAACGGACGAGCATAACCTGGACTACGTTGACAAGTTTGAGCTTCTTGTCCACCAGGGTTTGGACGCATGTTTGGAGTCCGGTCAGCTCTCCTTTTTTACCCCATGACAGGCCCGTTCTTTCCAGGAGGTGAGCCGCGTAGGGGGTCCGGATCGGAACTCGGGGCTGCGACCCATTCAGGGTCGCGCGGCTCGGTGATGTAAAACCACCCCAATTGCCACCCCTTTAGGGACTCCACGAAGGAGCCCTCGAGCCATAGGACATTGGGCATCTTTCCCACCATGGCGCCTCCGCACTCCGCCTGGGTGCCGCGCACCACCTTCGGCTTGACATTGAAAGTCTTGAGCCATAGGCCGAAATGGGGGCGGATGCAGAGGAAAGCCTCGCACACGACGATAAACACCGAGATGTTGAGGACAAAGTTCGGGGCCAGATCGTGGAAATCCAGGCCATAGTAGAACATGAGCCCCAGGAAAAATGGGTGGAGAGGGAAGCCTAGTCCGCGGAGGAAATGGGGGAGGAACACCACCCTCTCATGGGCCTAGGGGTGGGGATGAGCTGCCCCTCTTCGGGAAGCCGGTGCGTAATGTCGTTAGACAAGTATCTGGCTTTCCTCAGTTTTTTATGTGTCCCTCCATGACGGAGGAGACCATCCACTTGCCTCCCGCTTCGGACATGGCTGGAGAAGGTTGAGGTGGGGTGTGCGGACTTGGGCGCTGGAGCTCGAGTGCGCGGAAATGGATAGGCAACGGAGGAAGAAGGCGTGGATGAAAAGGTGGATCCTTATCCCCTTATATGGGCGGATGCGACTATGCGTCCCCACCAGCCTGGTAAAACTCGCTTATCTCCCAAGCGCCATAATCAATGGCGCTGTTGGGTTACCCACGCTCGTATTGATGAGAATCCCGGAATAAGGGGACACGATCTCTGCTTTGACAAGACGTGCCAAGGAAACCGCCTCGCTAAACGCGCTGTGGTGGGACAGTAAAACGATTCGAATAAAGACTTGGCCGTGGTGTGATGTCACGCTACGGAATACGTCAGCAGATTAGCTTTGTGTAAATATTATTTTCTCTATGGCAATATGTGGAAACTTATTTTGCAGAGCCGGACACTACCTTTGTGTTCAAAATCTTCTATGAAGTACTTGGAGGAGGACCCCGCCTTGCAATGCCGAAGACAACCTGCGCGCCGGACTCGTCGTCATTGAAGCCTGGTTCAGGGGCTACCGAGGGAGTCCTGGATTAGGAGGTGTCCGGATAGCCAGACTATACCTTCGGCCGGACTCCTGGACTATGAAGATACAAGATTGAAGACTTCGTCCCGTGTCCGGAAGGGACTTTCTTGGCGTGGAAGGCAAGCTTGGCGATATGGATATGTAGATCTCCTACCATTATAACCGACTCTGTGTAACCCTAGCCCTCTTCGGTGTCTATATAAACCAGAGGGTTTTAGTCCATAGGACGAAGATACAATCATACCATAGGCTAGCTTCTAGGGTTTAGCCTCTCTGATCTCGTGGTAGATCTACTCTTGTACTACCCATATCATCAATATTAATCAAGCAGGACGTAGGGTTTTACCTCCATCAAGAGGGCCCGAACCTGGGTAAAACATCATGTCCCCTGCCTCCTGTTACCATCCGCCTAGACGCACAGTTCGGGACCCCCTACCCGAGATCCGCCGGTTTTGACATCGACACATCTCGTTGCATATTGAGCTCGACTTAACTTGTAGTTTTGTTTGTGCACTTTGCCATGCCATGCATATTTAATCAGACATGCATCATACTTGGTTGTGCATCATGCCATGTTTATGTGATGATTATTTACCATGTTGTTTGCTTCTTTCTGGGTTACTTCTCTCGTTAGCTTCGGTTTCGTTTCAGAGTTGTGAGGATCTGTTTGACTACGTCCGTTTGTCTTCTTCATGGACTCGTTCTTCTTCCTTGCGGGATCTCAGGCAAGATGACCATACCCTCGAAATCACTTCTATCTTTGCTTGGTAGTTGTTCGCTCTATCACTATGTCGCGCTACCTACCACTTGTTATATCATGCCTCCCATAATGCCATGTCAAGCCTCTAACCCACCTTTCCTAGCAAACCCTTGTTTGGCTATGTTACTGCTTTTGCTCAGCCCCTCTTATGTCATTGTTAGTTGCAGGTGAAGTTGAAGTTTGTTCCATGTTGGAACATGGAAATGTTGGGATATCACAATATCTCTTATTTAATTAATGCATCTATATACTTGGTAAAGGGTGGAAGGCTCGGCCTTATGCCTAGTGTTTTGTTCCACTCTTACCGCCCTAGTTTCTGTCATACCGGTGTTCTGTTCCTTGATTTTGTGTTCCTTACGCGGTTGGGTGTTATGGGAACCCTAAGGGAGTCCTGGATTAGGGGGTGTCCAGATGGCCGGACTATACCTTCAGCCGGACTCCTGGACTATGAAGATACAAGATTGAAGACTTCGTCCCGTGTCCGGAAGGGACTTTCCTTGGCGTGGAAGGCAAGCTTGGTGATACGGATATGCAGATCTCCTACCATTGTAACTGACTTTGTGTAACCATAACCCTCTCCGGTGTCTATATAAACCGGAGGGTTTTAGTCTGTAGGACAAGATACAGAACAACAATCATACCATAGGCTAGCTTCTAGGGTTTAGCCTCTCCGATCTCGTGGTAGATCTACTCTTGTACTACCCATATCATCAATATTAATCAAGCAGAACGTAGGGTTTTACCTCCATCGAGAGGGCCCGAACCTGGGTAAAACTTCGTGTCCCTTGCCTCCTCTTACCATCTGGCCTAAACGCACAGTTCGGGACCCCCTACCCGAGATCCGCCGGTTTTGACACCGACATTGGTGCTCTCATTAAGAGTTCCTCTGTGTCGTCGCCGTCAGGCTCGATGGCTCCTACGATCATCAATAGCGATGCAGTCCAGGGTGGGACCTTCCTCCCCGGACAGATCTTCGTCTTCGGCGGCTTCACACTGCGGGCCGATTCACTTGGCCATCTAGAGCAGATCAAAAGCTATGCCCCTGGCCGCCAGGTCAGATTTGGAAGCTTAAACTACACGGCTGACATCCGCGGGGACTTGATCTTCGACGGATTCGAGCCACTGCCGAGCGCGCCGCACTGTCACGACGAGCATGATCTAGCTCTACTGCCGAACAGTGCCCTGGAGGCCGCACCCGCTTCGGCTTCGACCCTTAATTCGGAGCCAACTGCGCCGATCGAGGATGGGTGGTTGGACGCCGCCTCGGGGGCTGCGATCCCATCGGCAATCGAGCCGAACATCAGCCCCGCACTCTGCGAGACTCGTGACTCCAAGGAGCTGGACTCCTCTCCGGACTCCGAACCCTCCGCGCCCCTGCCGATCGAATCCGATTGGGCGCCGATCATGGAGTTTACTGCCGCGGACATCTTCCAGCACTCGCCTTTCGGCGATATTCTGAAGACACTAAAGTCTCTCTCTTTATCAGGAGAGCCCTGGCCAGACTACGGTCAGCAAGGTTGGGGTACAGACGATGAAGAAATTCAAAACCCACCCACCACCCACTTTGTAGCCACTGTCGACGATTTAACCGACATGCTCAACTTCGACTCCGAAGACATCGACGGTATGGACGCTGATGAAGGAGACGATGAAGAACCAGCGCCTATCGGGCCCTGGAAAGCCACCTTGTCATATGAAATATACATGGTGGACACCCCAAAAGAAGGAGATGGCGATGGAACAGCGGAGGATGACCCCTCCAAGAAATAGCCTAAGCGCCAGCGCCAGCGGCGCCGCTCAAAATCCCGCCAAAACATATACGGCGATTCCAGTACGGGAGATAATAATACTCCGGAGAGTGCCGAAGAAAACCCCCTCCAGCAAGATTCAGCATAGGAGGATGGAGAAACCAGCCCTCATGAGAGAGCGGCAGACAGAGAGGTCGAGGACGATAATCATATGCCTCCCTCCGAAGACGAGGCAAGCCTCGACGACGACGAATTCATCGTGCCAGAGGATCCCGTCGAGCAAGAGCGTTTTCAACGCAGGCTTATGGCCACAGCAAGAAGCCTCAAGAAAAAACAGCCACAACTTCGAGCTGATCAAGATTTGCTAGTCGACAGATGGACTGAAGTCCTGGCGGCCGAAGAGCATAAACTCGAACGCCCCTCCAAGAGTTACCCAAGGCGCAGGTTGCTACCCCGATTAGAGGAGGAAGCACTTGATACGGCCGACTGGCCACCTCGTGTCCGCTACAGAGAGGCCTCTCGGCCCTCCACTCAAGCCGCACCCTGTACCAAGGCACGGGAAAATGCGCCAGACCTGCGAGATATGTTGGAGGACAAGGCAAGGCAAACAAGATCGATCTACGGATCGCGTGGGCGCCCCACAACTCGAGACGGTAACCGTCACACCGGCCACAAATTCGGCAGGGCCGAACACAGTTGACAAAGCTCATTGGAGCTACGTCGTGATATAGCCCAGTACAGAGGCGCCGCACACCCACTATGCTTCACAGACGAAATAATGGATCATCAAATCCCCGAGGGTTTCAAACCCGTAAACATCGAATCATATGATGGCACAATAGATCCTGCGGTATGGATCGAGGATTATCTCCTTCATATCCACATGGCCCGCGGCGATGATTTCCATGCCATCAAATACCTCCCACTCAAGCTTAAAGGACCAGCTCGGCATTGGCTTAACAGCTTGCCAACAGGATCAATCAGTTGTTGGGAGGACCTAGAAGCCGCATTCCTCAACAATTTCCAGGGCACTTATGTGCGACCCCCAGACGCCGATGGCCTAAGTCACGTAATTCAGCAGCCAGATGAATCGGCCAGGCAATTCTGGACACAGTTCCTAACAAAGAAAAATCAAATAGTCGACTCTCCGGACGGCGAGGCCCTAGCAGCCTTCAAGCACAATATCCGTGACGAGTGGCTTGCCCGGCACCTTGGACAGGAAAAGCCGAAGTCTATGGCAGCACTCACGACACTCATGACCCGCTTTTGTGCGGGAGAAGACAGCTGGCTTGCTCGTAGCAACAATATGACCAAGAACCCTGGTAATTCGGATACCAGGGACAGTAGTGGCAGGTCGCGTCGCAACAAGCAAAAGCGCCACATTAACCACGACAATGCTAAGGATACGGCAGTTAATTCCGGATCCAGAGGCTCTAAATCCGGTCAGCAGAAAAAACCATTCAAAAGGAATCCTAGGGGCCCGTCCAGTTTGGATTGAATACTCGACCGCTTGTGCCAGATACATGGCACCCCAGAAAAGCCGGCCAACCACACCAACAGGGATTGTTGGATGTTCAAGCAGGCAGGCAAGTTAAATGCCAAAAACGAAGACAAGGGGCTGCATAGCGATGACGACGAAGAGCCCCGGCCGCCGAACAATAGTGGACAGAAGGGTTTTCCCCCACAAGTGCGGACGGTGAACATGATATATGCAACCCACGTCCCCAAGAGGGAGCGGAAGCGCGCGTTAAGGGACGTATACGCGGTAGAGCCAGTCACCCCAAAGTTCAACCCATGGTCCTCCTGCCCGATCACCTTTGATCGAAGGGACCACCCCACTAGCATCCGTCATGGCGGATTCGCCGCATTGGTTCTAGACCCAATTATTGACGGATTTCATCTCACTAGAGTCCTTATGGACGGCGGCAGCAGCCTAAACCTGCTTTACCAGGATACAGTGCAGAAAATGGGCATAGATCCCTCGAGGATTAAGCCCACCAAAACGACCTTTAAAGGCGTAATACCAGGTGTAGAGGCCAACTGTACAAGCTCAGTCACACTTGAAGTGGTCTTCGGATCTACGGATAATTTCCGAAGCGAGGAGTTAATCTTCGACATTGTCCCATTCCGCAGTGGCTATCACGCACTGCTCGAGCGAACCGCACTCGCCAAGTTCAATGCGGTACCGCACTACGCATACCTTAAGCTCAAGATGCCAGGCCCTCGCAGAGTAATGACGGTCAATGGAAACACCGAACGCTCCCTCCGAACGGAGGAGCACATGGCGGCCCTTGCAGCGGAAGTACAAAGCAGCCTCTCCAGGCAGTTCTCCAGTCCGGCCATTAAATGACCGGACACCGTCAAGCGCGCCCGGAGTAACCTACAACTAGACCGCTTGGCACGATCCGAGCAGGCATAGCAATGTGGCCCCAACCCCAGCCCTCGCAAAAATGCGACACCAGTACTTTGCGTAGATAACTACGCTCTAGAAATACCATGGGTACAGGGGGTGGGGCACCATCACGGCACGCCCGAAACACGGCTTAAACCGCACCAGGGGCTGCCGATTTTTTAATTTTCTCTTACTTTCAGGACTCCACTCTTTGGAAGGCCTGTTCGGGAGTTCAATTGCCCCACAAACGATGCAAGAACCAGGGAAGCAGACAAGCCACGCCGCATTACGGAACTCCCAGGTGGTGTCTATCACAAGCAGTATACCTATTTCGCATACTATTCCGCAGCTTGCCCCTGGAACGGACATGTTAAATAGTCCAACCTTTTGCTTGTCGCATTATTTGTATCGTTCTTCTTTGATCGCAGCCCTTTTTAATAAACAGTGCATAGCTTTTGTCTATTTTTGCATTACTCTTTTTTTATATATGTTCCTTAATGACATGTTGCACCTGTACACTTTGGTACGGCCAAAATACGCCAGGGGCTTTAGTACCCCTCAATATGGTGTGAGAAGTCCGAACACTTTAACAAGTGCGGCACCCCGAACTTATAGCATTATATGCATCGGCTCCGAATCATGTCTTGGGTCAATAGTTGGGTTTGCCCGGCTCCTATGTTTTGGTGCCTTATGTTCCGCTATATCGGCTAAGGTAGCACTAAGAGAACCACTGCGATTGTGCCCCAGTTGAGCTGGGTCGAGCACCTTAGTGGAGAAAGCTAAAACTGACTGTCATGATGAAGCGAGAGCTGGTCGCTGTTCGAGAGGTTTTTCGAGTCCCTAAACACTTATGCCGCTTAGGGCGAGGAGCCGGCTCTGTCCGGCCAAGGCGTGGATAGCGCCCCGAAGTCGGTCTTCCGAATACCAGGGGCTTCTGTAGGATCGAAAGTATGTCTAGAGGGGGGGTGATTAGACTACTTGACCAAATAAAAACTTAACCTTTTCCCAATTTTAGTTCTTGGTAGATTTTAGCTATTTTAGGACAAGTCAAGCAATCATCACACAATTCAAGCAAGCATGCAAAGAGTATATTGGCAGCGGAAAGTAAAGCATGCAACTTGCAAGAATGTAAAGGGAAGGGTTTGGAGAATTCAAACGCAATTGGAGACACGGATGTTTTTCCCGTGGTTCGGATAGGTGGTGCTATCCTACATCCACGTTGATGGAGACTTCAACCCACAAAGGGTAACGGTTGCAGCGAGTCCACGGAGGGCTCCACCCATGAAGGGTCCACGAAGAAGCAGCCACCCACAAAGGGTCCACGAAGAAGCAACCTTGTCTATCCCACCATGGCCATCGCCCACGAAGGACTTGCCTCACTAGCGGTAGATCTTCACGAAGTAGGCGATCTCCTTGCCCTTACAAACTCCTTGGTTCAACTCCACAATCTTGTCGGAGGCTCCCAAGTGACACCTAGCCAATCTAGGAGACACCACTCTCCAAGAAGTAACAAATGGTGTGTAGGTAATGAACTCCTTGCTCTTGTGCTTCAAATGATAGTCTCCCCAACACTCAACTCTCTCTCATAGGATTTGGATTTTGTGGAAAGAAGATTTGAGTGGAAAGTAACTTGGGGAAGGCTAGAGATCAAGATTCATATGGTAGGAATGGAATATCTTGGTCTCAACACATGAGTAGGTGGTTCTCTCTCAGAACATATGAGTAGGAATTGTGTATGTGTTCTGATGGCTCTCTCTTCGAATGAAGAGGAGGTGGAGGGGTATATATAGCCTCCACACAAAATCCAACCGTTACACACAGTTTTCCAATCTCGGTGGGACCGAATCAAACAAACTCGGTCGGACCGAAATGGTAAACCTAGTGACCGTTAGAGATTTTCGGTGGGACTGACATGCAACTCGGTAGGACCGATATGGTTAGGGTTTGGGCATAACGTAATCTCGGTGAGACCGATTACACAAACTCGGTGAGACCGAATTTGGTAATTAGCTAACCAGAGAGTTGGTCAGGCAAACTCGGTGGGACCGATTTGCTCTTTCGGTGAGACGAAAAGTTACAAAAAGGGGAAACACTGAGTTTACATTGCAATCTCGGTGGGACCGATTCGCTCTTTCGGTGAGACCGAAAAGTTACGAAAGGGAAACAGAGAGTTTGCAATCCCATCTCGGTGAGACCGAGATCCCTATCGGTAGAACCGAATTGCTAGGGTTTGGCAGTGGCTTATGACAAGTGAAACTCGGTGGCGCCGGATAGAAAGAATCGGTAGGACCGAGTTTGGCTTAGGGTTTAGGTCATATGTGGATATGGGAAAAGTAGTTGAGGGTTTTGGAGCATATCACTAAGCACATGAAGCAAGAGGCTCATTAAGCAACACCTCATCCCTCCTTGATAGTATTGGCTTTTCCTAAAGATTCAGTGTGATCTTGGATCACTAAAATATAAAATGAAGAGTCTTGAGCTTTTGAGCTTGAGCCAATCCTTTGTCCTTAGCATTTTGAGGGTTCCACTTTCACATCCATGCCATGCCAATCATTGAGCTTTCCTGAAATAATCATCTTGGAATAGCATTAGCTCAATGAGCTATATGTTGTTATGAATTACCAAAACCACCTAGGGATAGTTGCACTTTCAATCTCCCCCTTTTTGGTAATTGATGACAACATATAGATCAAAGCTTCGACAAATGATAATAAGCATGAAATATATCGTCGCTTTGAGAAGTATGTGATAAGTAAGAGCTCCCCCTAAGTTTGTGCATATTTAAAATTTGCTTTGGACTGCAAATGCACAAGGAGTTAGAGTCATGGGTTATTCTTCCATGTCACATACATCTTGGTGGAGCGCTTAAAATGATAAGAATGAAATACATGCACTCATCACCAAGAATAGTGAATGATCACATAAGATAGATAAGATAATAGCATTAAGCAAGCATCAAGTGTAGCTTATGATCAAACACATGATCATCAATGTCTCACAAGCAATGACATAGTATCTCAAGTACTCAAAATCAAACAAGTTTGAAAAACCACCAAATAAAGCAAGACAGAAAAGCAACACTCTCTCTCTCTCTCTCGAAGCCTATGATCTATACATTTTTCTCCCCCTTTGGCAACAATTTACCAAAAAGTTCCTAGAAAAATGCATAGTGCTAAGTCGACGCTCAGGCTTGATCTTCAGGTGGTGGTGGAGTCCGGATCACTCCAAGGACGAAGGATTCTGTAGACGCTGAAGTAGACGCTGGAGTTGGAGCTGAAGTAGATGCTGGAGCTGGTGGAACTGAGGCTGTAGCTGGTGCTGAAGTGGTGGCTCTGGTGTCAGCAACTGGCACGGCAGACGACCTCGGACCTCGTGGCACTCTGGCAAAGGCATGAGTGGCAGTCCTGCCTCTCCTCTCCTGCATGTCATCCTGGAGCTGCTCCACTGAAGTCTGAATCTCTGTCACCTTGACATCCAAGTCATAGAAATTTTGTTCCATGATTCTCTCTAGGCTTGCCTGGTTTTGATTTAGGGTGGCTAGTCCTTTCTCAATCCGCAGGGTGGATGCAATTAGGTAACCAAGCTGCTCTTGTTTGGTCTTCAAGAAATACTCAGATGCCTCCTCTTGAGTTGGCATCTTGGCAGCTTTCTCCTTCCTTGCCTTCTCCTTCTTGGCTTGTGCTTGGGCAGATGATGGCTCATTCTCAGTCATGACTACTTGATTGTCCTAAAAATCTGGATGGATGGGCAAGTGTTCCTTGTCCAACAAGTATATGCCCGTGCCCATCTTGGAGTTAATGAGCTCCTGAATTTGAGGGGCATAACCACAGCTCCTCTTCTGATCTGCTGCAGTCCTCTTGATAGTCTCTACTATGAGGCTCATGACCTTGAATTTCTGTGACACATCAAATACATGTAGCAAGTTGATTGCATGGCCTCTGATCATCTTGTGATCTCCAGACTTGGGCAAGAGAGTGTGCCTCAATATCCAATTTATAGTAGGCAGCCCTGACAGAAGATAGTGCACAGACCCAAACTTGAAAGTATCAAGAGCTTCATTGGGAATTTCCTTGTACATATTGGACATTGAGTTATGATCCATCTTCTTCTTAGCATAAATGTCCAAGTCATCTGCTTGCTCCTCTGGGGCATTAATCAACTTTGCCCATTCCTCAACAGTTGATTGGTACCTCGTACCTTCAGACATCCATGTGATCCTTCCATCTGGGTAGAAGTGTGCTGTGGAGTAGAATTGCATGATAAGCTCCTCGTTCCACTTTGTGAGCTTCTGTCCAACAAAGTCTGCAACTCCACACGCACTAAAGCTGTCATACACTCCAGGGTAGTGTTCCTCATTTTCCTTCATGTAGGTCCAGTCGACCCATCTCATGTCACAAACAATAGGCTTCTTGTCAAGCAGTACTATCTCATAGAAGTCCTGCTGTTCCTTGGTGTGAAATCTGTAATCCATAGCAGTCCTTCTCCTTGAAGCATATGGATCTGCTTCTCTCCACTTCCTCAGCCCTGAGTCTCTCCTGAGCTTCATGTCCTCAGCCATAGGATGAGCATCATTGTGGTCTGGGACCTTGGGCTTGAGTTTTCTCAGAACATTCTCTTCCTCTTCTTCAGCAGCTTCAGGCACTGGGGCCTTGTTCTTTTCAGCAGCAGGTATGCTCCTTGTATTTCTCTTGGTGCTGTCTTGACCTTTGATGCAGCCTTGGGCTTAGATGCAGTAGCCCCTGATTTGATAGCATCACCCATTAGCTTGGGTGCCTTAGGTGCTGGTGCAGCAACCTCTTCTTCCTCTTCCTCTTCCATAATGGAAGCCTTTCCAAGCACTCTGGCTATGGTCTTCTTGACCCTTTCCTTCCTCTTCTTGCCTTCAGCAACAACTGGCTCTTTGGGTGCAGGCTTTTCAGTTGAAGCTCTGGCCTTTGACATAGGCTGCCTGCCTGCTGGCCTTTTGATCTTCAGTCCTGGCTTTGTGCCTTGAGCTGGCTCAACTCTCTTTGATGTGGCCTCTTCCTCTGCCACATAATCTTCATCTTCAGAATCAGAAGTTCTCTTCTTCCTTTGTTTAGTGGCAGCTTTTGGCAGATTGCTTGGGGTACTTCTGCTGCCATCATCTGAAGAGCTGGAGGGACTAGTGACCTCACTCATCACCACTTGCTGTTCTAACACATTCTGGCTGTCACTCTGATCTGACATGTTGAACAAGCTGACTGCTGACCCTCTGAACAGTTTATAGATGAGGTAGAATAGATGAGCATCACAAAATGCAGAGATTTTTGCACAAGAATGATCCAAAAACTTAGTTTTAGTTTCCCACTGAAATCATCTCGGATCTACCGATTTTCAAACTCGGTGATACCAAAGTAGTTTTGGCACCTAAACTAGTGAACTCGGTCAGACCGAGTCACAGTTCGGTGGCACCGAGACTGCTAGGATTTCACAGTTTTCCAAAATCGGGCACACCGATAAGTAATTCTCGGTCAGACTGAGTCTCACTTGTGCAATGGCATAGGCCAAATCGGTGGGACCGAGTTTTTCAACTCGGTGGGTCCGAGATGGTTTCGGCGGAAACCTAACCCTAAAATTTTCGAATCAAACCTAATCTACGAGTGCATTGACTGGATAGGAGTGTTTCAATCGTGGCAAGAATCATGATGATCACAATGTGCTAAGAATCATATTGGAGAATAGCACAAAGATCGAGTCCATACCCTAGTTCGGCGGAGACTCGCTACGACGGCAACGGCGGGGTAGAATTCCCGTTGACGGCGACGGAGACCAGCGACTGGAGGCGGCTGGTGATGAGGAGACGATCCGGAGACCACGTTGGCAGAGCAGGCTATCACGTGGGCGAAGGGTTTCGGAGAAATTTCCAAAATTTTGCCCGTGACTATATATAGCCCGACCCTGTCGGTGTGACCGAGTGGAACAACTCGGTGGCACCGAGATTCATAACTGCAGGCAGTTACTGAAACTCGGTGTGACCGAACGGTTCAAATCGGTTGCACCGAGATCGAAAACCTAGATCAACTTAATGATCTCGGTAGGACCGAAAGTGGGGTATCGGTCAGAACGAGAATCATAAAGAGGTTTTGGAAGTTTAAGTCTATGACGAATCGGGGACTCCGAGTGCTCCTCACACAGAGTGGTTCGAATCTGACTTGATCAAATTTTGTGATGCAACATGAATAGAGTTTGAGACGAGAAAAGCATAGATAGCTAGAGGAGGTTCTTAGGAATTCTTGTCCATCCACTTGGCAAAAGAAAATAAAACCAAACAATCAAAACAACAAGTGGATGTCCTCGAATGAGTAAAATATGCAACTAGCATGCTCACACAATAAGATGGCAAATGAAATATGTGACAAGGCATGCACAACCAATTCTAGCAACTATCAAGCAATTTGCGATGACTAGGTCATCTATATATGAGTATATTGACTTAGGAGTCAAGTGAGAACACTTGATCATAAGTCATACTCATCGTTTAAGCTCAAATGGGGTTACCACTTTTACATAAAGCATTGTTGTGTTCACATCTTTAGAGTTGCTTTAGCTCAAGTCTTAGAGTAAAGCTCCCCCTAGATGTGATACCCCCCTTAAGAGGGATGAACTAACCTTGGGTTTTGTCGATGATGACTTCATGTAGATGTTGAAGATGTGGATGCTCAATGTTGATGTAGATCACTTGGAGCTATCCATTTGAGTGAATTGCACTTTCAATACCTACATGGGTTAGTCCCACAAGGAACAAACAAGGATATCCATAGACATAGAGTGATGCACACACAAGATGATGTCCATGAAAACTTTTAGGTTACCTTGTCCCTTGTCTTACCAACAAAAGGGTTTGTGACTCCTTGAACTAGTGCAGGATGTGGAAGTTGATTGCACTTGTTCTTGCCAAAATGATAAGAGTGAAGTATGTTGGCGGAGTCACCCTCAAGAACTCTCTAGTTCTTCTTCTTTTGGATCCACATCATCTTGATGGGAATCCTTGGAGTTGTAGTCATACTTGATGAAGTGGAACTTGAAGTAGTCTTGGGAATCCACTTGACTAAGGTCTTAGGAGCTTCTTCAAATGCGTCAATTTCCTCTTGAAGCTTGTCCTTGCCTTTTTGCTTGTAGTCTTGTGGTGGAAGATCATCTTGAGCTTGTGTCCCCTTGAAAGAAGTATCATACTTCTCTTGTTGAGGAACAAACTTTGTCTTGGGGTATTGATCTTCTTCCCACTCAACTCCATTGGCATTGAACTTTCGTTCAAAACCAACACCTTGATTCTTCCGGTGCATTCCTTGCTTGTGCACAATTTCCTCGAATTGCTTGCTCCCGGCAAGGCTTTTGTACACTCCTTTCTCTATAATTCCCTTCAATAAGCTATTTTCTTTCTCAAGTGTAACTTGGCTAAGAGAATCATTAGTGGAATCAAGAGAACTACTAGAAGCAACAATATTGGATTTAGCATGATCATTGTTACTGCTAGAGGAAGAATCTTTCTTGTTCTTGTTACTAGACTTGACTTGAGGCATGTAAGTGGATAAGAGTAAACGCTTGGCAATGTAAGAAGAACTTTTCTTGCGGAGATCATCATTGATTGCTTTTAAGAACTCATGCTCTTGCTCAAGATTGAGCTTTTCAAAGCGTAAATTCTCATGAGATCTTAAAAGTTCTTGATGATCTTCGAAGATAGTTTCATGAGCTAACTTAAGAGTGTTTAGTTCTTTAGTTAGAGCCTCAATCTTTTCCTTATCATTGTCATTCGTTTTATCTTGATTAGCATGATTAATTGACATTTCATCATAGTATTCATCACTAGAGTTGTCAACAAGCAAATCATCACCTAACAAGTCATCTTCATCACTATTGAAATCATCATACTCGGGGTGTGTTACCTTAGGACCTTTGGCCATGAAGCATCTTCCAATTCCTTCATTTGGTGAGTCAAATATGTCGTAGGAGTTGGTTGACACAAGTGCTAGACCGGCAACACCTTCATTTTGAGTATCTTCGGAGTCGGAGTGATAACTTCTCTCGGAGTGGCTGTCGGAGTCGGAGTCGGATACCCATTCACCAACATGAGCTTGATGTCTTCGTCTTGTGTAGCTCCTTGATGATTTTTCCTTCCTTTCCGAATCCTTGCTTCTCCGTGAGTATCTTCGTTCATAACGATCATCTCTACTCCTTCTCTCTCTTGGTGGTGATTCTTTGCTTCTTCTTTTTGGAGAATCTTCTCTTCTCTTGTAGGGAGCCGTACACTCATTGGAATAGTGTCCGGGTCTTCCACAACTGTAGCAGTTTCGCTCTCGACTAGAAGATCTTTTGTCATTGTAGGACCTTGACTTGAAGCTTCTACCTTTGCTTCTACTCTTGTAGAACTTGTTGAAGTTCTTCACCATTAAGCTCAATTCTTCATTGAAGTCTTGTTTCTCACTTGATGATGTAGGGGCTTCACATGAGGCTTTATAGGCACCACTTGATTTGTTGTGAAGTTCCTCTTTATCCTTAAGTGACATCTCATGAGCAACAATTCTTCCAATCACCTCCGTTGGCTTGAGATCTTTGTAATTGGGCATCATTTGGATCAATCTGCACACGGTATCATATTTTCCATCCAAGGCTCTTAGAATCTTCTTGATGATGAATCTATCGGTCATCTCTTCACTTCCTAAGCCGGCAATCTCATTTGTGATGAGAGCAAGCCTAGAGTACATTTCAGCGACACCTTCACCATCCTTCATCTTGAACTTATCAAGTTGACTTTGAAGCACATCCAACTTGGATTCCTTGACGGAGTCGGTACCTTCGTGCATATCAATCAAAGTGTCCCAAATTTCCTTCGCATTCTCAAGACGGCTGATTTTGTTGAATTCTTCGGGGCACAATCCGTTGAAGAGAATATCACAAGCTTGAGCATTGTATTGCAACATCTTCAACTCATCCGCGGTAGCTTCACGGTTTGGTTCTTTCCCATCAAAGAAGTCACCTTGCAAACCAACACACACAATGGCCCAAACGGCGGGGTTATGTCCAAGAATATGCATTTTCATTTTATGCTTCCAACTAGCAAAATTAGTACCATCAAAGTAGGGACCTCTACAGTGATAATTTCCCTCGCTAGACGCCATACTCTCCTAGGTTGTGAAACCAAGGCTATGACCACCAAAAGCTATGGAGATCAAACCAAATGGAGACCAAAGCTCTGATACCACTTGTAGGATCGAAAGTATGTCTAGAGGGGGGGTGATTAGACTACTTGACCAAATAAAAACTTAACCTTTTCCCAATTTTAGTTCTTGGCAGATTTTAGCTATTTTAGGACAAGTCAAGCAATCATCACACAATTCAAGCAAGCATGCAAAGAGTATATTGGCAGCGAAAAGTAAAGCATGCAACTTGCAAGAATATAAAGGGAAGGGTTTGGAGAATTCAAACGCAATTGGAGACACGGATGTTTTTCCCGTGGTTCGGATAGGTGGTGCTATCCTACATCCACGTTGATGGAGACTTCAACCCACAAAGGGTAACGGTTGCGAGAGTCCACGGAGGGCTCCACCCACAAAGGGTAACGGTTGCGCGAGTCCACACAGGGCCCACCCACGAAGGGTCCACGAAGAAGCAACCACCCACAAAGGGTCCACGAAGAAGCAACCTTGTCTATCCCACCATGGCCATCGCCCACACAGGACTTGCCTCACTAGCGGTAGATCTTCACGAAGTAGGCGATCTCCTTGCCCTTACAAACTCCTTGGTTCAACTCCACAATCTTGTCGGAGGCTCCCAAGTGACACCTAGCC
Source organism: Triticum urartu (assembly GCF_003073215.2). Classification (NCBI taxonomy): domain Eukaryota; kingdom Viridiplantae; phylum Streptophyta; class Magnoliopsida; order Poales; family Poaceae; genus Triticum; species Triticum urartu. The sequence goes on along the minus strand of NC_053023.1, from coordinate 432,294,908 downwards.
AATCTAGGAGACACCACTCTCCAAGAAGTAACAAATGGTGTGTAGGTAATGAACTCCTTGCTCTTGTGCTTCAAATGATAGTCTCCCCAACACTCAACTCTCTCTCATAGGATTTGGATTTTGTGGAAAGAAGATTTGAGTGGAAAGCAACTTGGAGAGGCTAGAGATCAAGATTCATATGGTAGGAATGGAATATCTTGGTCTCAACACATGAGTAGGTGGTTCTCTCTCAGAACATATGAGTTGGAATGGTGTATGTGTTCTGATGGCTCTCTCTTCGAATGAAGAGGAGGTGGAGGGGTATATATAGCCTCCACACAAAATCCAACCGTTACACACAGTTTTCCAATCTCGGTGGGACCGAATCAACAAACTCAGTCGGACCGAAAATGTAAACCTAGTGACCGTTAGAGATTTTCGGTGGGACTGACATGCAACTCGGTAGGACTGATATGGTTAGGGTTTGGGCATAACGTAATCTCGGTGAGACCGATTACACAAACTCGGTGAGACCGAATTTGGTAATTAGCTAACCAGAGAGTTGGTCAGGCAAACTCGGTGGGACCGATTTGCTCTTTCGGTGAGACCGAAAAGTTACAAAGGGGAAACACTGAATTTACATTGCAATCTCGGTGGGACCGATTCGCTCTTTCGGTGAGACCGAAAAGTTACGAAAGGGAAACAGAGAGTTTGCAATCCCATCTCGGTGAGACCGAGATCCCTATCGGTAGAACCGAATTGCTAGGGTTTGGCAGTGGCTTATGACAAGTGAAACTCGGTGGCGCCCGGATAGGAAGAATCGGTAGGACCGAGTTTGGCTTAGGGTTTAGGTCATATGTGGATATGGGAAAGTAGTTGAGGGTTTTGGAGCATATCACTAAGCACATGAAGCAAGAGGCTCATTAAGCAACACCTCATCACTCCTTGATAGTATTGGCTTTTCCTAAAGACTCAATGTGATCTTGGATCACTAAAATATAAAATGAAGAGTCTTGAGCTTTTGAGCTTGAGCCAATCCTTTGTCCTTAGCATTTTGAGGGTTCCACTTTCACATCCATGCCATGCCAATCATTGAGCTTTCCTGAAATAATCATCTTGGAATAGCATTAGCTCAATGAGCTATATGTTGTTATGAATTACCAAAACCACCTAGGGATAGTTGCACTTTGAGCTTCGCCGAAATTTAAAATTATTGAATTCTATGGCTAAGTGAGAGTGTTCATGCATTATAGTCCGATTGCCTTGTTCGTTGGGCTGAGCGCCTCCCTCGAAGGACCCAAACATGGGAAAAAGAGCGCTCAGGTTTATCCCCGAACACCCCAGCACTAGCGGCACGGGGGCAGAAGCCGACGACTCGCCATCTCTCAGAATTGATAAACAGCCGCACAGAAGGTAATATTTTAAATTCCAACAGCATTGCTTAGTGCATATGAACAAGTTTTCAGCGCACAGGAGAAAACGAGCGAGTTTTACTCAAAAACTACATCCTTGGAACATTCATCCACCACAAGGCAGGCACCCTTTAGAACATCCTTATAGTAATTCTCGGGCTTGCGATGCTCTTTTCCCGGCGGTGGCCCGTCCTTCGCAAGCTTCTCAGCATCTAGCTTGCCCCCAGTGCACCTTAGCATGGGCAAGGGCCCTACAGGCACCTTCAATGCAGACGGAGTGCTTGATGACTTCGAGCCTCGGACAGGCCTCCACCAGCCGCCGCACCAGTCCGAAATAGCTCCCAGGCAGAGCCTCTCCAGGCCACAGCCGAACTATGAGGCCCTTCATGGCCTGTTCGGCCGCCTTGTGGAGCTCGACCAGTTGCTTCAACTGGTCGCTCAGGGGCACGGGGTGTCCGGCTTCAGCATACTGAGACCAGAACATCTTCTCTATCGAGATGCCCTCCTCGGCTCGATAGAATGCGACGGCATCGGACACACTCCGGGGAAGATCTGCGAACGCTCCTGGAGAGCTCCGGATTCGGGTAAGTAACAAGTAACTCACGTTTATGTGTTTGCTTTGCATAAAGAATGCCTTACCTGCTGCTATCTTCTTCACCTCATCCAACTCCTGGAGGGTCTTCTGGGATTCGGCCTTGGCAGACTTGGCATTTTCAATAGCCGACGCAAGCTCGGATGCTCGCGTCTTTGAGTCAAGCTCCAAACTCTCATGTTTTTCCATGAGAGCCTGGAGCTCTTGCCGCACCTTGCCAACCTCGGCCTCATACTTCTCCCGCTCGGTGCGCTCCATGGCCGCCCTCTTCTCGGCCTCGACCAGCGCTTGCTTAAGGGTCGCCACCTCAGACGTGGCCCCTACAATAGCCACGATAATCCTGTCATTTTTTGCAATTACACCTTTTTATATATTTGAACAAGGTATTTCTTACCTTCATTGTCCTCGAGCCGCTTCTTGGCACGCCCGAGCTCTTGCTCGGACCGCTCGAGGTTCTGCTTTAGCGTGTCCACTTCCGCAGTCAGTGCGGCGGACGCAAGCAGAGAAGCCTGCATACGCATATTGACTCCTTTTCGTTAGATTCCTGCGAATTTTATTTGATCCTCTATTTGGCTTTTCTCCCCAAACGCCAAACAGAGCATCAGGGGCTACTGTCTATGCGGTAATATTATTTACACATTCTTTACTTACCTCAAAGCCTATTAAAAGGCTAGTACAAGCTTCAGTCAGTCCGCTATTGGCGGACTGAACCTTCTGGACCACCGCACTCATAATGGTGCGGTGCTCCTTGTCGATGGAGGCGCCTTGGAGCGCCTCCAACAGATTGTTCGGCGCCTCCGGTTGGACGGGGGTCACCAGCACGGTGGGCTTGCTCCTCTTGGAAGGAGGTCCCCCGCCGGACTCTGGAACCTTTGAAGGTTCCGGAGCGGTGTCCGGCCTAGAGCCGGACTTGGAGCCCTGGGGGTTTCATCCCCTTTACTCCTGGAGTCCGGAAGGTCGCCTTGCGGCGCCTCCAGGACCACCTCCTCCCGGCTTGGAACATGTTGGGACAACACTTTGGTGTCGTCCGTAGGGCGGGGGGCAAGGAAGCCGTCGGAAGCGAATTCACATCCGACGAGTCCAGTGAACCGCTCGACGATGGGTCGAGCCGGTCTTTGGGTGGGCTGCATAATCGTGTTCGACATAAGGGAAAGTTGTGCAATAAAGGAATACTATGAATTATTCTGGTATCCGGATACTTACGATTTCGCCAGGGGCTTGGCCCCGAGCGGCCACTCTTCTCCGCTGTCGTCGGCGTCGGTGGAGTAGTTCGGGGGAAGGGTTCTCCCCTTCTTGGACCCTCCGGCCTCCCCAGAGAGGGCGGCCTTCCTTTTCTTCTCTCCTCCCGCTGGAGGGGGAGAGGTCTCTTCTTCTTCCTCCTCGTCTTCACGGGAGGAATGCGCCTCGGAACCGTCGGATGATGGATCCGACACCTCCTGGCGCCGGGCACTCTTTCGAGTCTCCGTGGCCTTCTTTGTGGCCTTATTCTCCGGCACCACATAGGGTGCCGGAACCAGCAGCTTCGCCAAACGAGCGTCCGCTGGGCCTTCGGGCAAAGGAGCCGGAGAGTTGATCTGTCCGGACGTCTCCTGCCAATCCTGTCAAAGGTAAGGGAGCTTAGATCCCGCATGGAGTCAAACTATGAAAAACTAATACCCTGTAAAAGGAAAAAAACAGCTTACCGCACAAGCGTGACGCTGCGTGCTGAATCCGCGATCCTCGGTAGCGGATGCGGGGGCCTCGGCGCCCTTGAAAAGCACCTTCCAGGCATCTTCGTACGTCGTGTCGAAGATCCTGCTCAGAGTTCGGTGCCGCGCCGGGTCGAACTCCCACAGGTTGAAAGCCCATTGTTGACATGGGAGGATCAGGCGGATGAGCATAACCTGGACTACGTTGACAAGTTTGAGCTTCTTGTCCACCAGGGTTTGGACGCATGTTTGGAGTCCGGTCAGCTCTCCTTTTTTACCCCACGACAGGCCCGTCTCCTTCCAGGAGGTGAGCCGCGTAGGGGGTCCGGATCGAAACTCGAGGGCTGCGACCCATTCGGGGTCGCGCGGCTCGGTGATGTAAAACCACCCCGATTGCCACCCCTTCAGGGTCTCCACAAAGGAGCCCTCGAGCCATAAGACGTTGGGCATCTTGCCCACCATGGCGCCTCCGCACTCCGCCTGGTTGCCGCGCACCACCTTCGGCTTGACATTGAAAGTCTTGAGCCATAGGCCGAAATGGGGGCGGATGCGGAGGAAAGCCTCACACACGACGATAAACGCCGAGATGTTGAGGACAAAGTTCGGGGCCAGATCATGGAAATCCAGGCCATAGTAGAACATGAGCCCCCAGACAAATGGGTGGAGAGGGAAGCCCAGTCCGCGGAGGAAATGGGGGAGGAACACCACCCTCTCATGGGGCCTAGGGGTGGGGATGAGCTGCCCCTTTTCAGGAAGCCGGTACGCGATGTCGTTAGACAAGTATCCGGCCTTCCTCAGTTTTTTGATGTGTCCCTCCGTGACGGAGGAGACCATCCACTTGCCTCCCACTCCGGACATGGCTGGAGAAGGTTGAGGTGGGGAGTGCGGACTTGGGCACTGGAGCTTGAGTGTGCGAGAATGGATAAGCAAGGGAGGAAGAAGGCGTAGGTAAAAAGGTGGATCCTTATCCCCTTATATGGGTGGACGCAACTACGTGTCCCCACCAGCCTGGTAAAACTCGCTTATCTCCAAGCGCCGTAATCAATGGCGCGGTTGGGTTACCCACGCCCATATTGATGAGAATCCCGGAATAAGGGGACACGATCTCTGCTTTAACAAGACGTGCCAAGGAAACCGCCTCGCATGACGCGCTGAGGTGGGATAATGAAACAACTCGGATAAAGGCTTGGCCGTGGTGTGTCACACTACGGAATACGTGAGCAGATTAGATTTGTGTAAATATTATTCTCTCTATGGCAATATGTGGAAACTTATTTTGCAGAGCCAGACACTATCTTTGTGTTCAAAATCTTCTATGAAGTACTTGGAGGAGGAACCCGCCTTGCAATGCCGAAGACAATCTGCGCGCCGGACTCGTCGTCATTGAAGCCTGGTTCAGGGGCTACTAAGGGAGTCCTGGATTAGGGGGTGTCCGGATGGCCGGACTATACCTTCAGCTGGACTCCTGGACTATGAAGATACAAGATTGAAGACTTCGTCCCGTGTCCGGAAGGGACTTTCCTTAGCGTGGAAGGCAAGCTTGGCGATATGGATATGCAGATCTCCTACCATTGTAATCGACTTTGTGTAACCCTAACCCTCTCCGGTGTCTATATAAACCGGAGGTTTTAGTCCGTAGGACAAGATACAGAACAACAATCATACCATAGGCTAGCTTCTAGGGTTTAGCCTCTCCGATCTCGTGGTAGATCTACTCTTGTACTACCCATATCATCAATATTAATCAAGCAGGACGTAGGGTTTTGCCTCCATCGAGAGGGCCCGTACCTGGGTAAAACTTCGTGTCCCTTGCCTCCTGTTACCATCCAGCCTAGACGCACAGTTCGGGACCCCCTACCCGAGATCCGCCGGTTTTGACACCGACAAACCCCTTGACAGTTCGCTTTGAATAAAACTCCTCCAGCAAGTCCCAACCTTGGTTTTACCATTTGCCTCACCACCACCTACTTTTCCCTTGGGAGTCGCGCTCCCGAGGGTCATCTTTATTTTAAACCCCCTGGGCTAGTGCTTCTCTAAGTGTGGGTCCGAACCAGATCCACTTGCGGCGCCACCTCGGGGAAACACGAGGGCTGGCTTTAGTTGTACGTAGTGTTCATCCGATGTTGCCCTGAGAACAAGATATGTGCAGCTCCTATCGGGATGTCTGCACATTGGGTGGTCTTACTGGCCTTGTTTTACCATTGCCGAAATGTCTTTTAACCGGGATTCTGAGACTGATCGGGTCTTCCCGGGAGAAGGAATATCCTTTGTTGACCATGAGAGCTTGTGATGGGCTAAGTTGGGACACCCCTGCAGGGTTTGAACTTTCAAAACCCATGCCCACGGTTATGTGGAAAATGAGAATTTGTTAATGTCCGGTTGTAGAGAACTTGACACTTAACTTAATTAAAATGCACCAACCGCGTGTGTAGCCGTGATGGTCTCTTTTCGGCGGAGTCCGGGAAGTGAACATGGTTCTTGTGTTATGCTTGAACGTAAGTTGTTTCAGGATCACTTCTAGCTTCTCGACCGTTGCGTTGCTTCTCTTCTCGCTCTGATTTGCGTATGTTAGCCACCATATTTGCTTAGTGCTTTCTGCAGCTCCACCTCATTACCCTATCCTACCCATAAGCTTAAATAGTCTTGATCTCGCGGGTGTGAGATTGTTGAGTCCTCGTGACTCATAGATACTTCCAAACAGTTGCAGGTGCCGATGATACCAGTGCAGGTGACGCAACCCAGCTCAAGTGGGAGCTCGATGAAGATCTTGATCGTCGTTTTGTTTCATTTCCTATTGATCAGTAGTGGTGCCCAGTTAGGACGATCGGGGATCTAGCATTAGGGGTTGACTTCTTTTATTTTGGTTCCGTAGTCGGACCTTTGGTTGTACCTTGGATGATGTATGATCTATTTATGTGTTGTGTGAAGTGGCGATTGTAAGCCGACTCTTTATCCCTTTCTTATTCAGTACATGGGATGGGTAAAGATTACCCCTATTGCGACATGCGTACCATGCGGCTATGCCTCTAAGTCGTTCCCCGACACGAGGGAGATATAGCCACATTGTGGGTGTTACAAGTTGGTATCAGAGCCTTCCCCGACTTAGGAGCCCCCTGCTTGATCGAATCGCTGACGTTGTTGAGTCCAGAACAAAATGTTTTGAGTCTTAGGATTATATATATCGGAGAGTAGGATTCTTTTTACTCCCTAGTCCTTTCGTCGCTCTGGTGAGGCCTCCTGACGTAGAAGTTTTGACTCTTCTCTCCTCAAATTTCACTAAAAAAATTTAGGATCACACGGGTATCTTGGAATCGTTCCGATAGTCTTGTGACGAGAACATTGTTCTTGGTGCCTCCTGACATTTAGGGGTTGTGGCAGTGTCCCGGGGAGTTGAGCTCCGAGGTGTTGTCGTCACAATTTTATCGTTGCTATTCTGGAATACCTGAGTTCGCCGACATCGAAAATCTCTTTTATGCAGTTGTTGGTGAGATAACCTCGATGCCACCCAGTACTGGGGCGGGAGTTCGGGGGTATTGCCATAACTAGTATAACGGATGCTTTTCGAAGGTTGAGGTACACGATTTCCGAAGGTTTCTTGGTTATGTGTTGAAGGATGGATACAGCTGGATGTAGGTATTGCAAGTTTGGGTGAGATATTATGCTTCCCCCGTATCCCCAACACCTGATTGCATAACCAAAAAGTTTCGGGAGTTTATAAGTGGGAATTCAAGTATCACGTAGGGATTCTTTCGAACAGACACATGATACGATATGTTTCCGGCTTATTTTGCAAGCCAATCCTTTGTTTTTGTTTTGAGTTGTGGTATTCGAGTTGCTTCAATGTCAAGTGTTGATTCCATACCTTTCCTAAGTGGTGTTATTACATTTCTATGTGAATACTAATCCTTCATGATAATCGAGATTATCATGTCAATCCTTTTCAACCGGCGTGTTTCTCCTCAAGTAAATCCAATCATTTCAACATCCGCAAGATCAACTCTAAGTTTTCTCAATGGTGCTTGTTTCATCCGTTCCAAGTTGTCTTTGTTTTTCCCACCCTCCCACCTTTTCCTTCAAGGAATCATATGTCTTAATCAAGTATCCATTTTATTGATTGGAAGTTTCTTCATTTTTTCCGTCAATATCCTTATCCGGTGATTTTCAGGAAGATACTAATGGAGCTTCAAGTTTATCATTCTTCATTCTTTTCTTCTCCGGTGGATTCAAGTCAAGCTTTCTTGATCATATACCTTCCTCGTTTCAAATGCTTTTTCATGTCGGTGCATCTCTTAATCATCCACCTCTTGCTATTCATGTTATCTGGAGTGCTGAAGATATCTCAGAAGACTCATCTTTTCATTCAAGATCCGTTCAACCTATTTCAAGGCTGTTATCTCATTCAAGCCATTTAATTCAACTGACGCAATCTCTCTTTTAAATCGTTCAACGGTGTTTCTCTTGAGTGGGCCCTAACCCACAGGTCTTTTCCCAGGATCTTACCCGACTCTTCTAATTTTCCCGGAGCTATTCTCAAATCTTTTGAAGTTTGACGTAAGAACGATTTGTCATTAGTCAAATGTCTTTCTCCAAGATCTTTCAAATTCTTTTCATCGTTGGTTCAACCTTTCTAATTTTCATCCCGGAGTATCTCAACAATTCATGATGGTGTTTCTCATCGTCATTCTCAACATTTGAAGACCGAAGAAGAGTGTTTCCTCTAAATCTTGGTCCGTTCTCTCGAAGATTCATGGTTCTAGTTTGAGGCCATCCTCTCATAATTGTTTCTGATTGTGAGAATTCTTTTCACCCATCCGGAGCATTTCATGAGTGGTTTCCATTTCTTTCCTCCGAAGGCCATCTTTTCAAATATTATTCATTCCAGCTTTCAGCTCTCGTTCTCCAAATCTTACCGGTGCATCGTTCAAGTATTCTCTAATCAACTCGGGATCTGTTCGTTCACTTGCATCTAAATTATCTCAAGTATCTTTATTTGTTTTTCCAATTCTTCCCGGTGAATTGTGTCTTTACTACGTTCATTTTCAATTCTTACGATGGTTCGTTCAAGATTTCTCTTCCTTCGTTATCATATCTGTTTATTCCTTGGTTAAATCCTACTGGTGCCTCGTCGAGACCTTCCCAAGTTTACGCAATATATATCTTAATCCTTTCTATGAGAATAAGTAGTATGCCAAATCCGTGCTTGTCATCAATCTAAATTTATGAAGGATAAGCATAATGTAATTCTTATTCTTGTTTCATCGAGTAAATTCAATTCCTTATTCCGGAGGTTCATCAAAATTCTTGATTTCATTTGTTCATCTTTTCCATCCGGAGTGCCAAGTTTTCTCGGTTATGTCATTGCAAAGTTCCATCTAATCATTGCAAGGCTTCTCCCGGAGTTCTTCTCAACTTCTCTTTCTTTTATCATCCTTTTTACCAGAGTTCTTCATGGAGGCTCAACATGGTGGCTCATCAAGGATTTCTTTCATTCTTCATCCGTTCTTTAAGATTTCTCTTGAAGTTATGATCCACCAAGCTGTACTCTCAATTAAACATGGTGTTCAACACATGTCTTGTTTTCAGGAGTTCAAGCATTCTTCATCTTGCATTCCGAAGTGTAATTCTTTCATATCTCATCTTTTGAGGTGGTGTTATGTCATTGTTGATATTTTTTCCTTCGTGTTTCATGATTCACAAGTTTTCTAGAGTGACATATCTAAATCCATCATTTTCTCTTCGCTCAAGGCATCTTTTCAATCCATCAATCTCTTCATTGGAGTTATATTGGGTTATATTTCACCTAAAGCTTTCCCTAAGGATTGTTGCTATTTATGGTGCTCATAAATGACCCAAGTTCTTCATTTATCCTCCCAGTGAAATAAGTTTCTCGTCTCCTTGTTCATATCAATCCAATCTATTGTTTTTCGTTAGTGGCAGAATTTCACCTCAAGTTTTCCAGATGTTTTCCATAAGCCCACAACAAGCTTACACTTTTCGTTGTTGGTTTTCCAACAACTCCGTTCAACCTTTTCTTCGTAAGCATGCTCTTTCAATTTTATTTGCGAGAGTTGTCATTCGTCTTCTCCGTTCTTTTTCTTTCCAACCATCTAGTTTTCCATTCATTTGTTCCGGAGGCATTGTGATGTTGCTCTCTTTGACCCATAATCTTGTTTTGTCAAGATCATGTTCAATTCCTTGCATTTACAGTCGGAGTGTTGTCCAAATTATATCACTCTTATTCCTTCTCTATCTTATTTTAACCAGAGTGGCTTCAAAATCTATTTTGTCCCCTAAGCTCTTGGTTTTCACCATGTTCTTTGTTAACGGAGTGTTTGCAATCTCGTTCACCTCCATTGTATTCTTTCTTTCAAAATGGTTTAACCTCTTTAGGTTCTTTGATATCACTTGTTTGTCAAAGAAGCAACTTAGTTTACCTCTTCTCTTCCTCTTCCATTTCTCTCCGGTGCCATCCTAGATCTCGGGACGAGATCCTCTTGTAGTGGTGGAGTGTTGTAACGCCTCGAGTCCGTTGCGCCAGGTCTCTTCCAGTTATTCGCTGTTGTTGCCTTGTCTTCCGCTTGCGTGTTGCATCTTGCCATGTCATCATCCGCATTGCATCTGCATGTTTTCAAAACTTGCATTCGTCCGGGTCTCCCAGTTTTCTCCGTTGTCCGTTCTGAGCCCAAACACACTTGCACGCGCCCGCGGCACGTTCGAAATATTATTTTATAAGTGGCCAGGAAATGTTCTCGGAATGGGTTGAAAGTTGGCATGCGGTGTTGTTATAGTGTAGATAGGCCGCCTGCCAAATTTCATCGCATTCGGAATTCGTTTGTTAGCCCAACCGTTAAACTATAGCGGCAGTATAGTCGGTCAAACGTCAGACGTTTTCGCTCTCCGAAAACAGTCGTCGGGTCTCTCTCTTCTCTTCTCTCAGCCCAAGGCTTTCTGCACAGCCCACTACCACTCACCGCCAGGCCGAACCTAACATCTCTCGTCAGCCCGCGGCCCTCCTCGCGCACGTCCCGGACCCGACCCGGGCAGTCGTCACCGTTGGGTCCGGATCATCCCCAAACATCTACAAAACATCTCTGTTTTTTTATTTGGACTCCCTAGCTATTTATTCGCGATCTTCCAATTGCGATCGAAGGGACGAGGTAGCCCCTAACCTAATCTATGATGTATATATTCGTCCACTCCTAGTCCATTTTGGACAACCCTAAAATTCTTCCCTTGTCCTGTCGCGTCGCCGCCACTAGCTCCACCTGGTCGCTCCTCTCGGGACCCCCTCCCTCGATCCCGCTGCCCCCTTGCAAAATTCCTCGATCCAGATCCACCAACCACCGATCCATCCATTCGGGACCGCCGGATAGAGATCCAACGGTCACCAGGCGGCCCGTAGCAGAGCCTCTCGCTCCCTCCTCGATGCAGATCGAGAGGAGCTCGCCCGAGCAGCACCTCCAGGACCCCGCGCCGCTGAGGAGCCGCCTCGTCGCCGGAAACCAGCGCCGTTCCACCTCGACTTGCGGCCTCCTCTTCTTCTCCTCGAGCCCGCATGCACCAGCTTCCCCGTGCCAAGCCTCCCGAGCTCGTCCTCCTGTGGTTCCCCTTGGTCCCTTGCCTTGTCGTGTCCGCTTCCCGCTCCAATTTCGTCCACCAGCAGCTCCGGCCACCTCGCCCTAGGATGTGCCACCCCTCGCCATCTTTCTTCCTTCGTTTGCCTCCTTCTCTCTCACGCTCTCTCTCTCTCTTGTGCTGCACAAGGGATGCAACATCCGCCGCCTATGAACTCCCGCCGCTGTCGCCGCATGGATCGGGTCGTCCCCGACCCCCATGGCCATGGCCTCGTCCCGTGCCCGGCCCCCTCCGCCCAGACTTGCCGTCTCCTTCTCCCTGCCATCGTCTCCGGCGAGCTGTCGCGCCAAGTCCTTCTGCGGGCTCCCCTGCATCGGCCGCTGCCTCCCCTGCTTCTACGTGTGAGCACGCGGGGACGAGGACGACCAGCGCCCGCGTTGACTTCCCGGTCGCAAGCCGCCAGCTCGCTTAGTCCCTCCCTCAAGGCCCGGCCTCCCCGGCCCATCCGCGCGAAGCCAGCCCACTGTGAGCAGCCGTCCTAACCCCCACTGTGCATGGTTGGGCCAGCCAGTTTCGGCCCAACTCCTATTTTTTCAGCGGACGATTCTGTTAATTTTTCTAGAGAGAGCAGTTTTGCAGAAAACCCCCTGTTGTTCATGCATATAATAACTTAATAACCGTGCATTGGTTTGAAATGATTTATATATGAAAAATGCTTAGAATTGTGTCTAGTTTCATAATATCCAACTCTCAACCATGTTTAAAATGTTGTTTGCATCTATTTGCTTAATTGCCATGTTAAAATGATTTAATTCATAACTTAATAACCGTAGCACCAAATTAATAAACTTTATATGTAAATGGGGTAGAAAAACGCCTAGTTTAACATGGTGCATTCATCTTGCATGTTTAAAAACTCTAAAATATGGTTTAGGACAGAACAATACCTAATCCAAAAATATGCACATGAGGATTTTCCGGACTTGTTGCTTGTTGTTCCGGCCTCATTTAAACTAGCCTAGATAGGTAGTTTTCTTATGCTTCACCCCTTGCTTTGTGTAACAACATTTAATATTGATGAGTACATAACCAAGAGCGAACTAAATAAAAGGATGTGGTGTTTTGTCAATATGCATCTCGTTGCATATTGATCTCCATTTAAGTTGTAGTTTTGTTTGTGCACTTTGCCATGCCATGCATATTTAACCGGACATGCATCATACTTGGTTGTGCATCATGCCATGTTTATGTGATGGTTGTTTACCATGTTGTTTGCTTCTTTCTGGGTTGCGTCTCTTGTTAGCTTCGGTTTCATTTCGGAGTTGTGAGGATCCGTTCGACTACGTCCATTTGTCTTCTTCATGGACTTGTTCTTCTTCCATGCGGGATCTCAGGCAAGATGACCATACCCTCGAAATCACTTCTATCTTTGGTTGCTAGTTATTCGTTCTATTGCTATGTCGCGCTACCTACCACTTGTTATATCATGCCTCCCATAATGCCATGTCATGCCTCTAACCCACCTTTCGTAGAAAACCGTTGTTTGGCTATGTTACCACTTTTGCTCAGCCCCTGTTATAGCGTTGTTAGTTGCAGGTGAAGTTGAAGTTTGTTCCATGTTGGACCATGGATATGTTGGGATATCACAATATCTCTTATTTAATTAATGCATCTATATACTTGGTAAAGGGTGGAAGGCTCGGCCTTATGCCTAGTGTTTTTTCCATTCTTGCCGCCCTAGTTTCCATTATACCGGTGTTATGTTCCTTGATTTTGCGTTCCTTAAGCGGTTGGGTTTTATGGGAACCCCTTGGCAGTTCGCTTTGAATAAAACTCCTCCAGCAAGGGCCAACCTTGGTTTTACCATTTACCTCACCACCATCTACTTTTCCCTTGGGAGTCACGCTCCCGAGGGTCATCTTTATTTTAACCCCTCAGGCCAGTGCTTCTCTAAGTGTTGGCCCGAACCAGATCCACTTGCGGCGCCACCTCGGGGAAACTCGAGGGATGGTTTTAGCTATACATAGTGTTCATCCGGTGTTTCCCTGAGAACGAGATATGTGCAGCTCCTATCGGGATGTCGGCACATCGGGTGGTCTTGCTGGCCTTGTTTTACCATTGCCGAAATGTCTTTTAACCGGGATTCCGAGACTGATCGGGTCTTCCCGGGAGAAGGAATATCCTTTGTTGACCGTGAGAGCTTGTGATGGGCTAAGTTGGGACACCCCTGCAGGGTTTGAACTTTTGAAAGCCGTGCCCGCGGTTATGTGGCAGATGGGAATTTGTTAATGTTTGGTTGTAGAGAACTTGACACTTCACTTAATTAAAATGCACCAACCGCGTGTGTAGCCATGATGGTCTCTTTTTGGCGGAGTCCGGGAAGTGAACACGGTTCTTGTGTTATGCTTGAACGTAAGTTGTTTCAGGATCACTTCTTGATCACTTCTAGCTTCTCGACCGTTGTGTTGCTTCTCTTCTCGCTCAGATTTGTGTATGTTAGCCACCATATTTGCTTAGTGCTTGCTGCAGCTCCACCTCATTACCCTATCCTACCCATAAGCTTAAATAGTCTTGATCTTGCGGGTGTGAGATTGCTGAGTCCTCGTGACTCACAGATACTTCCAAACAGTTGCAGGTGCCGATGATACCAGTGCAGGTGACGCAACCCAGCTCAAGTGGGAGCTCAATGAAGATCTTGATCATTGTATTGTTTCGTTTCCTATTGATCGGTAGTGGTGCCCAGTTGGGACGATTGGGGATCTAGCATTAGGGGTTCTCTTCTTTTATTTTGGTTTCGTAGTCGGACCTTTGTTTGTACCTTGGATGATGTATGATCTATTTATGTGTTGTGTGAAGTGGCGATTGTAAGCCGACTCTTTATCCCTTTCTTATTCAGTACATGGGATGTGTAAAGATTACCCCTCTTGCGACATGCCTACCATGCGGCTATGCCTCTAAGTTGTGCCCCAACACGTGGGAGATATAGCCGCGTTGTGGGTGTTACACAAAGGTCTGTGGTAAACTACTCACACATCATCGGAGAGGCTATGGAGTTGATGTAGAAGCCCTCCGTGATCGATTCCCCCTCCGGCGGAGCTCCGGAAGAGGCCCCAAGATGGGATCTCTTGGGTACAGAAGGTTGCAGTAGTGGAAATAGGGTTTCGTGGTGCTCCTGGATGTTTTGGGGGTACATGGATATATATATAGGAGGAAGAAGTAGGTCGGTGGAGGTGCGAGGGGCCCACGAGGGTGGGGGGCACGCCCAGGGGGGCAGGCGTGCCTCCCTGCCTCGTGGCCTCCTCTCTTATTTCTTGACGTCTACTCCAAGTCCCCTAGATCACGTTTGTTCCAAAAATAACTCTCCCGAAGGTTTCATTCCGTTTGGATTCCCTTTGATATTCCTTTTCTCCGAAACACTGAAATAGGCACAAAAAATAGCAATTTGCACTAGGCCTTGGGTTAGTAGGTTAGTCCCAAAAATAATATAAATGTGTGTAATAAAGCCCATTAAACATCCAAAACAGATAATATAATAGCATGGAGCAATCAAAAATTATAGATACGTTGGGGACGTATCACACCTCAAAGGTCAATGTCTCAACTCTGGAATCATGATCATCACCAAAGGCCACTTCCAAAGCTATCTTGCCTACTGGATATGCCGATTTACCAGGTATCACACCATGAAAAATAGTGTTAGAAGGCTTAAGATCCTTGGTAGTCAAACTCATACGACGAAAAGTTTTGTAGTAAAGGATACTGATACTACTGCCACTACAAAAAAAATACAATTCCGTGATGATACGTGTTTGTCACAGTAGGTCACGTTTTCTGTCATGCATGTACATCCATGAAAAATTTATGACAGAATGAAGATAGTCTTACATGTGTTGTCGTAGAAGTGTTCCATGACATTACCAAAATTATCATCACGGAAGTGTGCACTTCCATGACGATAAATCGCACGTCATAGAAGTGCTTTCGTCAAGGGTGACCGACACATGGCATCCACCGTAACGGGACGCCGTTAAGCTATCTGGTCTAGTTTTGGATCCGATAACCCGCTAACAGCCACGACCAATGCCGATTTTCCACGTGTAAAATTCTCATTGGCCGGCAGAACCACGCGTCAGCTCCGCGTTGGCACAGGTGTCACTCATCCAATGGTCAAGATGGGCCTATGATATGTTGACACGTGGACGGGCCCAAAAGTGGCCCATAAAGTTTAAATGGGCCGGCCCAACTAAAGGCCCACAAGATTTAGCGGACCATAATGGGCCGGCCTAGCTAAAGGCCCACAAGATTTTGCGGACCATAATGGGCCGGCCCAGATAAAGGCCCACAAGATTTAGCGGACCACAATGGGCCAGCCCAGCTAAAGGCCCACAAGATTTTGCAGACCATAATGGGCCGGCCCAACTAAAGGGCCGACATTCTCAGTTAAGGCCCGTACGACTAGTGTCAAATAGGCCCGTCAACGGCCTGTCCTAAACTTGTCATCATCGCGGCCCATGGTCACTTCTAGCCCGTTAACAATCCACTAAGTATATGGGCCAAATTTCGGCCCAGTGTATTTATGGCCTGTTAAAGGTCCTGCTTCATTTGGGCCCATTTACAGGCCATTGAAACTTTCGGCCCATAAACGACCGTGAAGGATTTGGGTCATATTCGGCCATGTCGGACATTCGGCCTGTTAGAGGCCCACTATAGATTTGGGCCACTTTCGGCCTGTTAACGTTGGACGAAATCCATGGGCCATATGTGGCCCAGCATCACATCAGGCCCATTAACGGCCCATATAAAAATGACGATAATCTAGCCCGACTGAACTTCCGGCCTGTTAAAGGCCCGTGTATTAGGTCGGAGCATTTACGGCCCGTCTGAATTTTGGCCTGTGAAAGATCCGCATCGTAAATGGGCCACCATTTCGGCCTACTAAGACCAGTGGGTTATTTGGCACAATTAGGGCCCAATCTCACTTTTGGTCTATTAAAGGCCCATGTTTTTATGGGCTCGAGATATTTACACCTGTAAATGACCTATTGTTACTAAGGGCCCAAATTATGTTTAGGCCTGTTAAAGGCCCACTATGGGCACAGGCCTACCAGAAAAATGAAAGCTTATGCTGATTTAGGCCTAGATATTTTTAGTGGGCCACATGCAAATTTCGGCCCATAATCATTTTTAGCCCAATTGGAATGGGCCCGACGATTGTTGGCATGTTGGGCTCCTATGAAGCTTTCGGCTGAATACATTACAAAGATAAACCTACACTATACAAAAATAGCGTCATAATTACTGCAGCCTTTGGCAGCATCATAAATGTTGTATCACAACAAAATAAATTCCAACCATACAACAAAAGGCATGTTGGCAGAAAGTTTACAGTCCTTGTAGATGTATATAAGCATAGATCATCTGACCCGAGTGCTAATGTTTCAGGCTGTAGAATCTGATGGAGCAGCATGATCTTCACCTTTTTTCTGCCATTGCTCTTGAACAACGAATTGAATGTCTGATAGTCTGGTTTAAAAACCATTCATATCTTGACGACATTTGTCAACCACTATTCTTGTTTCCAAAACGACGTCCATTAGGGATTGGACTTGTGTCTGGAGCACAGATATATCACTCTGTCTAGCAGGAAGATTTTGTTCAGTAGGCGATTTGGACGAGTTTACCTTGACAACCAACCTAGAATTACGCAGGAAGGTGCTTTTTGCACTGTTAGTGGAGAGATACTGACGCACTACAACAAGAGGTGACATTGTGCCCATGGTAGCCTCGTCACCTTCAGGTGGTTGTGGCTGTTCAATCATTTGTTCCATAGCTTCGTGAAAGTTTGAACTTGTAGATTAGTGTACCAGATAAGTTACTAATGAGACAAAAACAAACAAAGTAGGTTACACGTTTATACATAACTTATTTTGGTGAACTACTGTAATACATTAGCATGTATTGTCATTCCAACTACATAATAAAATCACTTTCGAAACATATGTCCATGTACCATGCCTACTGTATTGTCTATTTCCTCACATTCCTTGACATCTAAGGATAAAGAGACACGGTTTAAAGTAGGATGAACATAGTATGACATCATTCATATCATGGGCAAACAGATATAAAACAAACATGCTATTTTATCATTGTGTGCGCACGTGAACATAACAACTAGATTACAGATCAAGACCAAAAGAATATCCTTCATCTCTTTTAAACCATGTAAAGTGATATGATACGTTAAGACAACTGTGTATAAAAGTGAACAGAGTAACTTACATTGGCTACAAACCAAGTAGTTAAATGAACACATCATAGTACCAATCAGTTCAAAGGCAGGAGGAGTAAGGACTTACAAGAGCGGCTTGAACTGGTGTTCTCATGCCCTTCATCTTGCTGGTGTGGCAATCCTTGAAGATTTGCACTGCATTCGGTTCAGGTTCTTTTTGGTCCGCACAGGCTTTCCTCTATATTTGGAACAAGTCAATATAGATAGGATAATATGGCACAAAAAAGGAAGTAGCAACTATTTACAAGAGCCTCGCAGTGTGCAATATAGCTACGAGATCATGTTGTCTGTTGGAATTTCACTTTAGAACGGTTGGTCTTGTTCTTCAAACAGTTAGCCTAGAAGAAGATACACTTGTAAGGCACATACATAAATACAAGTTCAATATGTGGTCTGATCAAATACATATAGCCTACCTGATACTTTGTATCAGACCAGTGTTTAACAAGGGTTGTCCAGTCTTCATCTGTAATATATTCCACTGGAGATGTTTGGGCGATTTCATTGTTAGCCTTGCCTTCAAAGTGAGATTTTCTAAGGTGGTATCGATACTGTCACAGAGCATACTGAAAAACATGAGTGCATGCTTGTTTAGTTGCATCATCTTTCGGATCCAACTTGAACCTCATCTGTTGAAAAAAGAATGTGAGCCTTATTAGGAGGAAGCTAGAAAGTATGGGATAGAGCAAGACAATATTACTAATTGCGATGAATAATATTACTTACGGATAAATGGTCAAGGAAGGTGTTAAACTGGGTATTGTCTTTCTCATTCCTGTACTAGATCCACGTTGGGAGGATACATGCATGACACCTAACGCCAACGGCTGCCTGTGATACTAACTTGGTTGACTCTGTAGCATCACGTGGCCTCTTTAAACCTGCCTCAAAATGGATATCCATTCTTCCTCCTTTAGATTTTGTTATTCTGTCAAGCATTATCCCTGATGTCTATTTCCGCTTGCGCCGTGGTGCTAGTTCAACAACGAATATGGAAAGTGTTAGTGTACATCAAACTGTGAGAGTACATATAAAGGAGCATGCAACTACAACTTGACTCGGTCAGGTAGCGTCTTGGTGTTGATGCTCATGAGGTTCATCTGATCTTGCTAAGTCTTGTTCTGTCAGTAGTGCTTCAGAAGTAGTGTTAGGTGTGAAGGTAGCTTGGGAACTGGCTAGTTTCAGAGCAAATGAACGAGTAACTCATTGAGATGCTGGTATAGTTGAAGCAGATGCTGCGGCTGGTGGAGCAGGTGATACTGTGTTTGTAGATTTAGCCGGTGGACTTGGACCTTCTACTGCACTATAAGTACTAGCAGAATCTGGACGGCAGATCCTTTTTAGTTTCACCCGAGGAGTAACACCACTCCCTACTATATTATTTTCCTTCCTCTTTTTTGAATTTGCCATGTCAAGCTGTACCCACAACACAAAAGAATAAAATCGCTCTTCAGAACTCATCGATGCATGATACAGACAAGCAATACTTTGATGTAAGACAAGCGTATGAGGATGGAATATGTAAGAAAAATAGGACGGCATGACATATTCACAGCTACAATGTGTAAACTAAGCAGAATGATTTTCAAGAAAATAGAAGTAATGCAAGCTAGAAACCATATGAAAGATGCAACCAATATTACTCTACCAAGTTAAAAGTGTCTGTGTCATAAGTGGCAATTCGAAAAATTAGAAGCAGTACACGTAGAAATCAATGCAAGATGCAACCACTATCAAACTGCCATGTTAAAAGCGTCCAATCATGAGTGACTGATGCGGGATACACAACAACAGTACTTTGATGTAAGAACATGGTATGATAGATAGATGCAGTGTATTCTAGACACAGAAAGCCATGTCATATGCACATGTATAACGTATAAACTCAGCAGGTGCAATTTAATCAAAATAGAAGAAATACAGGCTAGACAACATATGCAACATGAAACCAATTATCACACTGTCAACTTAGAGCAAGCACCTGCGATGGTGGAGTACGGGAGATGAACTCATCATGTAGACTTGGGACTTCAACTTCATTAGCAGTAGCAGTGGAAAATCCAGAGAGTCTCTGTTTGCGTTGGTGCGGAGGACCACTGAGGGAGTCCTGGATTAGGGGGCCTCCGGACAGCCGGACTATATCCTTTGGCCGGACTGTTGGACTATGAAGATACGAGATTGAAGACTTCGTCCCGTGTCCGGATGGGACTCTACTTGGTGTGGAAGGCAAGCTAGGCAATACGATATGCATATCTCCTCTTTGTAACCGACCTTGTGTAACCCTAGCCCCTCCGGTGTCTATATAAACCGGAGGGTTTTAGTCCGTAGAGACAACAGACAATCATACCATAGGCTAGCTTCTAGGGTTTAGCCTCTCTGATCTCATGGTAGATCAACTCTTGCACTACCCATATTATCAAGAATAATCAAGCAGGACGTAGGGTTTTACCTCCATCAAGAGGGCCCGAACCTGGGTAAAACATCATGTCCCCGGCCTCCTGTTACCATCCGCCTTAGACGCACAGTTCGGGACCCCCTACCCGAGATCCGCCAGTTTTGACACTGACATTGGTGCTTTCATTGAGAGTTCCTCTGTGTCGTCGCCGTTAGGCTTGATGGCTCCTTCGATCATCAATAGCGATGCAGTCCAGGGTGAGACTTTTCTCCCCGGACAGATCTTTGTTTTCGGCGGCTTCGCACTACGGGCCAACTCGCTTGGCCATCTGGAGCAGATCGAGAGTTACGCCCCGGGCCACCAGGTCAGGTTTGGAAGCTTAAACTACACGGCCGATATCCGCGGAGACTTGATCTTCGATGGATTCGAGCCCTGCCTAGTGCGCCACACGGTCACGATGAGCATGATTTAGCTCTGCCATCGGGCAGTATTCGGGAGATCGCGCCGGCAACCGCTCCAACCCTCAATTTGGAGCCAGTTGTGCCATCCATGGACGGGTGGATGGACCCCGCCACGAAGGCCGTATCCTCAGCGGCGATCGAGCCGAGTATCGACCTTACCCTTCACAAGAGCCGTGATGCCAAGCTGCCGGATCCTTCCTCGGCCACGGACTCCGAACCGCATGCGCCCGTGCCTATCGAATCCGACTGGGCGCCGATCATGGAGTTTACCTCCGCGGATATCTTTCAGCACTCGCCCTTCGGCGACATACTGAACTCGCTAAGGTCTCTCTCCTTGTAGGAGAGTCCTGGCCGAACTATGTTCGGCAGGATTGGGATGCGGATGACGAAGAAATTCGCCGCCCACCCACCACCCACTTAGTAGCCACCTGTCGACATTTGACCGACATGCTCGACTTCAACTCCGAAGACATCGACGGTATGGACGATGATGCGGGACACAAAGAGGAACCACTGCCCACAGCGCACTGGACAGCCACCTCATCAAATGATATATACATGGTGGACACACCCAAAGAAGGCAATGGCGATGAGACAGCGGAGGATGACCCCGCCAAGAAGCAACCCAAGCGCCGACGTCAGTGGTGCCGCTCTAAGTCTCACCAAAGCAAAAGCGGTGACACCGGCACAGGAGATAATAGCACTCCGGACAGTGCCAAAGACAACAACAATCCCCTCCAGCAAGATTTAGAGCAGGAGGATAGAGAAGCCAGCCCTCCCAAGAGAGCGGCAGATTGAGAGGCGGAAGATGATAATTACATGCCTCCCTTCGAAGACAAGGCAAGCCTCGACGACGACGAATTTGTCATGCCGGAGGATCCCGCCGAACAAGAACGCTTCAAGTGCAGGCTTATAGCCACGACAAATAGCCTCAAGAAAAAGTAGCAGCAGCTTCAAGCTGATCAAGATTTGCTAGCCGACAGATGGACTGAAGTCCTTGCGGCCGAGGAATATGAACTCGAATGCCCCTCCAAGAGTTACCCGAAGCGTAGGTTGCTACCCCGACTGGAGGAGGAAGCACTAAAACCTACATCCCCAGCGTATGACGCAGCTGATCGGCCACCTTGTGGCCGCGATAGAGAGGCATTTCAACCAAAAGCTCAGCCCGCACCCCGACGCCACTCAAATAAAAATGTCAAGGAACGGGGAAACACGCTAGACCTGCGAGACATATTGGAGGACAAAGCAAAACACGCAAGATCGATCTACGGATCATGAGGGCGCGCCACCACGTCGGACGATAACCGTCACGCTGGATACAGTAAAAGTAAATCCGGCTGGGCCGAACACAGCGGACAAGACTCATTTGAGCCGCATCACGACATAGCCCAGTACAGAGGCGCCGCACACCCCCTATGCTCCACAGACGAAGTAATGGATCATCAAATCCCAGAGGGTTTCAAACCCATAAATATAGAATCATATGACGGCACAACAGATCCTGCGGTATGGATCGAGGACTTCCTCCTGCACATCCACATGGCCCGCGGTGACGATCTACACGCCATCAAATACCTCCCACTTAAACTCAAAGGACCAGCTCGGCATTGGCTCAATAAGCCTGCCAGCAGAATCCATTGGCTGTTGGGAAGATCTGGAAGCCACATTCCTCGACAACTTCCAGGGTACTTATGTGCGACCACCAGATGCCGATGACTTGAGCCACATAATTTAGTAGCCAGAGGAATCGGCCAGGAAATTATGGACATGGTTCCTGACAAAGAAAAATCAAATCATCGACTGCCCAGATGCAGAGGCCCTAGCAGCTTTTAAGCACAACATCCGCGACGAGTGGCTCGCCCGGCACCTTGGCCAGGAAAAGCCGAAATCTATGGCAGCCGTCACGACACTCATGACCCGCTTTTGCGCGGGAGAAGACAGTTGGCTGGCTCGCAACAATAATATATCAAAGAACCATGGTACTCCGGATACCAAGGATGGCAATGGCAGGTCACGTCGCAACAAACACAAGCGCCGCATCAACAACGACAATACCGAGGATACGATAGTCAATGCCGGATTCAGAGGCTCTAAACCCGGTCAGCGGAAAAAGCCATTCAAAAGAAGCACTCCGGGCCCGTCCAGTTTGGACCGTATACTCGATCGCTCGTGTCAAATACACGGCACCCCTGACAAGCCAGCCAACCACACCAACAGGGATTGTTGGGTGTTCAAGCAGGCTGGAAAGTTAAATGCCGAAAACAAAGATAAGGGGTCACATAGCGATGACGAGGAGGAGCCCCGGCAGCTGAACACCGGAGGACAGAAGAGGTTCCCCCCCCCCAAGTGTGGACAGTGAACATGATATACGCAACCCACATCCCTAAGAGGGAGCGGAAGCGTGCGCTAAGGGACATATATGCGTTGGAGCCAGTTGCCCCAAAGTTCAACCCATGGTCCTCCTGTCCGATCACCTTCGATCGCAGGGACCACCCCACTAGTATCCGTCATGGCGGATTCGCCGCACTGGTCTTAGACCCAATCATTGACGGATTTCACCTCACTCGGGTCCTTATGGATGGTGGCAGCAGCCTGAACCCGCTTTATCAGGACACAATGCGCAAAATGGGTATAGACCCCTCAAGGATCAAACCCACAAGAACGACCTTTAAAGGCGTCATACCAGGTGTAGAGGCTCATTGCACAGGCTTAGTCACACTAGAAGTGGTCTTCGGATCCCCGGATAACTTCCGAAGCGAGGAGTTAATCTTCGATATACTCCCGTTCCGCAGTGGCTATCATGCACTGCTCGGGCGAACCGCATTTGCGAGATTCAATGCGGTACCGCCTTATGCATACCTCAAGCTCAAGATGCCAGGACCTCGGGGGGTCATCATAGTCAATGGAAACACAGAGTGCTCTCTCCGCACGGAGGAGCACACTACGGCCCTCGCAGCAGAAGCACAAAGCAGCCTCTTAAGGCAATCCACCAGTTCGGCGATTAAAGACCAGGACACCTTCAAGCGCGCCCGGAGTAATGGGCAACAAGACCGCCTGGCACGTTCCGAGCTCGCATAGCAATGCGGCCCCCACCCCAGTACCAGCCAAACGGCGAAATCCATGCCACGCGTACATAATTACGCATTGGAAATACCATGGGCACAGGTGGGGAGGGGGGCACGACTACGGCACACCCCAAGACGTGGCTCAACTGCACTACGGGCTTCCCACTTTGTTGTTTTTCTCTCTTTCAGGACTTTAATCTTTGGAAGCCCTGTCCGGCAGTACAGTTGCCGGACACATGATGCAACAACCAAGGAGACAGAAAGCTACGTCGCACCACGGAACTCCCAGGTGGTCTCCGATAACGAGTGATATACTTACTCTAAATACCATTCCTCAGCTTGCCCTTGGAGGGGACATGTCAAATAGTCCTACTTCTTGCTTATCGCACTACTTGTATCATTCTGCTTCGACGCACCTTTTTGAATAAACAATGCATAGCACTAGACTATTACCGCATTCTCTACTCTTTCTTTTTTTATATATGTATATATGTTCATTCATGACATTCAACACTCGTACACTCTGGTACGGCCAATATGCCAGGGGCTTAAGCGTACCCCATAATACGGCGTGAGAAGTCCGAACACTTTCGACAGTGCGGCACCCCGAACTTATAGCATTATATGCATCAGCTCCGAATCATTTCTTGGGTCAATAGTTGGGTTTGCCCGGCTCCCATGTTTTGGTACCTTACGTTCCGCTATATCGGCTAAGGTAGCACTGGGAGAACTACTGCGATTGTGCCCCGGTTCAGCTGGGCTAAGCACCTCAGTAGAGAAAGCTAAAACTGACTGTCATGATAAGGCGAGAGCTGGTCGCTGTTCGAGAGGTCTCGAGTCCCTAAAGACTTATGTCGCTTAGAGCGAGGAGTCAGCTTTGTCCAACTTAAGTCCTGTATAGCGCCTCGAATTCGGCCTTCCGAATACTAGGGGCTTCGCCAAAATTTAAAATTATAGAATTATATGGATAAGTGAGAGTGATAAAGCATTATAGTCTGGTTGCCTTGTTCATTGTGCTGAGCACCTCCCTCGAAGGACCCAACAATGGTAAAAAGAGTGCTCAGGTTTATCCTAAATAGCCCAGCACTTGTGGCATGGGAGCAGAAGCCGACGACTGGCCATCTCTCGGATTTGATAAACAGCCGCATAGAAGGTAATATTTTAAATTCAAATAAGCATTGCATAGCGCATATGAACAAGTTTTCATAATACAGGATCACCCGAGCAAGTTTATTCAAAAATTACATCCTTCGCACACTCGTCCGCCACAAGACGGGCACCCTTCAGGACACCCTCATAATACATCTCAGGGTGGCGATGCTCCTTGCTCTGCGGCGGCCCCTCCTTCACTAGCTTCTCGGCACCCTTCTTGGCCCAGTGCACCTTCGCACGGGGAAAGGCCCACCGTGGGCAGACATCCACAAGCCGCCTCACCAGGCCAAAGTAGCTGTTGGGAAGGGAGTCGCCAGGCCACATCCGGACTATAAGGCCCCTCATGGCCTGTTCGGCCGCCTTATGCAGCTCGACCAGTTGCTTCAGTTGGTTGCTCATAGGCATCGGGTGTTCGGTCCCAGTATACTAAGACCAGAACAGCTTCTCCGTCGAGCTTCCCTCCTCGGCCTCGTAAAATTTTGCGGCATCCGACATGCTGCGGGGCAAATCTGCGAATGCTCCTAGAGAGCTCCGGACTCGGGTAAGTAACAAGTAATTTACTTTCACATGCTTGCTTTGCATATTGAATGCCTTACCCGCCGCTATCCTCCTCATCGCCTCAATCTCCTGGAGGGCCTTTTGGGCTTCAGCCTTGGCATTCTTGGTGCTCTCGAGGGCCGTGGCAAGCTCGGACTCTTGCGTCTTCAAGTCAAGCTCGAAAGCCTCGTGCTACTTCATGAGAGCCTGGAGGTCTTGCTGCACCTCGCCCACCCGTGCTTCTTGCTTTTCCTGCTCGGTGCGCTCCTTGGCCGCTTTGTCTTCGGCCTCGGGCAGCGCTTGCTTCAGGGTCGCCACTTCGGTCGTGGCCCCTGGCACATTCATGATGATCCTATCATTTCGCAACCACATTTTCTTTTATATATAGACAAGGTATTACTTACCTTTGTTTTCCTCGAGCTACCTCTTGGCAAGGCCGAGCTCTTTTTTGGACCCCTCGAGGTCCTGCTTCAGTGTGGCGACCTCCGCATTCAGTGCTGCAGAGGTCAGCAGCGAAGCCTGCGTACGCATACAGACATACTTATATTAGACTCCTGCAGATATTATTGATCCTCTATTCGGCTTTTCTTTGTGAACACCAAACAGAGCATCAGGGGCTACTGTCTATGCGGTAATATTTTTCCTATATTTTAAATACTTACCTCAAAGCCTGTTAGAAGGCTGGTACAGGCTTCAGTCAGTCCGCTCTTGGCGGACTGAACCTTCTTGATCACCGCACTCATAATAGTGTAGTGCTCTTCGTCGATGGAAGCGCCGCTAAGTGCTCGCAACAGTTCGTCCGGTGCCTCTGGATGGACAGAGGTCACCGGCATGGACGGCTTGCCCCTCTTGGAAGAGGGCCGCCTGCTCGAGTCCGGAACCGCTGGAGGTTCTGGCATGGTGTCCGGCCGAGGAACAAACTTGGAGCCCCTGGGAGCCTTGCTCCCTTTGCTCCTGGAGTCCGGAAGGTCGCCTTGAGGCGACTCCGGGACTGTCTCCCCCCGGCTCGGTGCCCCTTGAGACAATACCTTGACATTGTCCGTAGGGCGAGGAGAGGAGGCGGATGGAAGCGGATCGCCATCCATATCTGACGAGTCCAAAGAACCGTCCGACGAAGATACGTCGATGCGGGCTCGGGGCGGACTGCATAATCATATTCGACGTTAGGAGAGGCAGTGCAACAAAAGGATGCTATGAGTTACTCTGGTATCCGAATACTTACGACTTCGCTAGGGGCTTGGCCCTGAGTAGCCACTCGTCTTCGCTGTCGGCGGCGGTGGTGGAACAGTCCGGAAGGAGAGTCCTTACCTTCTTGGACCATTCGGCCTCCCCGGTTGGGGCGGCCTTCCTTTTCTTGTCTCCCCCGGATGGAGGGGGAGGATCTTCATCTTCCTTCTCCTCGTTTTCATGGGAGGAGTGCGTCTCGGAGTTATCGGACGATGAGTTTGATACCACCTGGCGCCGGGAACTCTTTCAGGTTCCCTTGGCCTTCTTTTTGGTTTTATCCGGCACCTCATAAGGAGCCGGAGTCCGCATCTCCGTCAGGAGAGCGTCCGCAGGGTCTTCGGGCAGAGGGGCCGGATCATAATCTGCTCCGATGTCTCCACCCAGTCCTGTCAAAGGCATGGGAGCTCAGACCCCGCACATGGTTAAGCTATGGGAAATAAACACCCTATCAGATGTACATAACTTACTGGATTCGCAGAACGCTTCACACTTAGCCCGCGGTCCTCGGTAAGAGAAGGAGGGACCTCGGCGCCCTTGAACAACACCCTCCAGACGTCTTTATGTGTCGTGTCGAAGAGCTCGCTTAGAGGCTGGTGCCGGGCCGGGTCGAACTCCCATAAGTTGAAATCCCGTTGTTGACACGGGAGGATCTGGCGGAAGAGCATGACCTGGACTATGTTGACAAGCTTAAGTTTCTTGCTTGTCATGTTCCGGATACACTTCTGGAGTCCGTCTAGCTCCACCGATGAACCCCAGGAAGGCCCTTCTCCTTCCAGGAAGTGAGCCACGTGGGGATTCTGGATCGAAACTCGGAGGCCGCCACCCAGTTGGTGTCACGCGACTCGGTGATGTAGAACCACCCCGATTTCCACCCCTTTATGGTCTCCACGAAGGAGCCCTCGAGCCATATAACGTTGGGCATTTTTCCCACCATGGCTCCGCCACATTCCGCTTGTTGGCCGCCCACCACCTTCGGCTTTATATTAAAGGTCTTCAGCCACAGGCCGAAGTGGGGCCGGATGCGGAGGAAAGCCTCGCACACGACGATGAACGCCGAGATGTTGAGGATGAAATTCGGGGCCAGATCATGAAAGTCCAGCCCAGAATAGAACATGAGGCCGCGGACGAATGGATGGAGGGGAAACCCTAGTCCGCGGACGAAGTGGGGGAGGAAAACCACCCTTTCGTGAGGTTCCGGGGTAGGGACGACCTGCCCCGCGGCTGGCAGCCGGTGCGCGATATCTGCGGCTAAGTATCCGGCTCCACGTAGCTTTTTGATGTGTCCCTCCGTGACGGAGGAGGCCGTCCACTTGCCTCCCGCTCCGGACATGTTTGGAGAGAGTTGAGGAGAAGGATGTGGACTTGGGCGTTGGAGCTCGAGTGCGCGAGAATGGATGGGCAAGGAGGAAGAAGGTGTTGGTAGAAAAAGGTGATATCTTATCCCTTTATAAGGGCGGACTAAACTATGCGCCCCCACTAGCCTGGTAAAACTCGCTTATCCCCCAAGCACCGTAATTGATGGCGCGGTTGGGTTACCCATGTCCGTATTGATGAGAATCCCGTAATAAGGGGAACACGATCTCTGCTTTGACAAGACGTGTCAAGAAACCGCCTCGCGTTATGTGCGGGGCTGGTTAAAGAAAAACGGTTCGAATAATTACCGGGCCATGGCGCGATGTCATGCTACCAAAACGTGTCAGCAGATTAGATTTGTGGAAATATTATTCTCTCTACGGTGGTATGTGGAACTCTTCTGTGGTGTATTCGGAGGAGGAACCTGCCTTGCAATGCCAAAGACAACACTACGCGCCAGACTCGTCGTCATTGAAGCCTGGTTCAGGGGCTACTGAGGGAGTCCTGGATTAGGGGGTCTCCGGACAGTCGGACTATATCCTTTGGCCGGACTGTTGGACTATGAAGATACGAGATTGAAGACTTTGTCCTATGTTCGGATGGGACTCTACTTGGCGTGGAAGGCAAGCTAGGCAATACAGATATGCATATCTCCTCCTTTGTAACCGACCTTGTGTAACCCTAGCCCCTTCCGGTGTCTATATAAACCGGAGGGTTTTAGTCTGTAGGACAACAAACAATCATACCATAGGCTAGCTTCTAGGGTTTAGCCTCTCTGATCTCGTGGTAGATCAACTCTTGCACTACCCATATTATCAAGAATAATCAAGCAGGACGTAGGGTTTTACCTCCATCAAGAGGGCCCGAACCTGGGTAAAACATCGTGTCCCCTGCCTCATGTTACCATCCGCCTTAGACACACAGTTCGGGACCCCCTACCCGAGATCCGCCGGTTTTGACACCGACAACCACCAACATCCCCTAACTTACTCTTTTCCTTCCTATTTTCTGATATTGCCTTATGAAGTCAAAACCACAAGAAGGTGAATAAAATTAGCTCGGCATAACTGGTTGATGCATGATACAGACGAACACTACCTTAATGTATGGCAAGCGCAGGATAGGAGGATGGAATATATACAAAAAAGACAGCATTTCATATTCACACGTACGATAGGAGGATGGAATATGTATGAAAAAACAGTAAGTGGAAGGCATTTCAACAAAATTATAAGAAATGAAAGCTAGGCACCATATGAACATGCAACCAATATCACTCTATCAGGTAAAAAGTGTCTCATCGTAAGTGCCATTTCAAGAAATTAGAAGCAGTACAAGCTAGAAGACAATGCAAGATGCAACCTACATCATAGTCCCAAGTTAAATGTGTCTTATGGGTAAGTGATCGTTGCAGGTATAAGTTGTAAGCTACGCAGATGCAATTCAACATAATCAGAAGCAATACAAAGTAGACATCATACGGAAAACGCAACCACATATAACAGTTCCAAGTTAGAGCAAGCACTTGTACATGTATGTACATGTATGTTCTAGAAACAGGAACACGTGTCATATTCACAGGCATTATGTGTAAAGTAAGCAGATGCAATTCAACAAAGTTAGAAGCAATACAAGCTAGACATCATACGCAATATGCAACCACATATAATAGTCCCAAGTTAGAGCAAGCACCTGTGATGGTGGAGTAGGGGAGATGTGCTCATCATCTACACAACTACATTGACTGTCCAGCCTTGTGTTGTCTTGCGAATCTTGTTGGGAGGATGGCAGAGTAGAATCTGTAGAGACCCCCTGTTTGAGTTGCTCCGAAAGACCACCATCATCCACTGCCATATTAATTTCCTTCAGCTGTAATGATTTTGCATTGTGAAGTCAAACCGATAAGAAAAAGGAATAAAATTCGCTCTTGAGAACTCATTCATGCATGATACTGACCAACACTGCTCGGATGAAAGGCAAACACATGATGCGAGGATAGAATATGTATGAAAAATAGGATGGCCTGACATATTGACACCTATGATGTGGTAACTAAGCAGAAGGCATTTCAATAAATTAGAAGCACTGCAAGCTAGACACCATATGAAAGATGCAACCAATATCACTCTGCCAAGTTCAAACTGTATGGCGTTTCAACAAATTAGAAGCAGTACATGCTAGAAATCATATGCAAGACACAACCAATATCATAGTGGCGACTTAAAGGTGCCTTATCATAAGTGAGTGATGCGGGATATGCAAGAACAGTAGTCCGATGTAAGAACATCGTGTGATCAGATATAGTATGTTCTAGAAACAGGAACATATGTCATATTCACGGGCATTATGTGTAAAGTAAGCAGCTGCAAGTCAACAAAGTCAGAAGCAATACAAGCTAGACATCATACGCAACATGCAACCACATATAATAGTGCCAAGTTAGAGCAAGCACCTGTGATGGTGGAGTAGGGTAGATGTGCTCATCATCTACACAACTACGTTGACTGTCTAGCCTTGCGTTGTCTTGCGAATCTTGTTGGGAGGATGGCGGAGTAGAATCTGTTGAGAACCTCCGTTTATGTTGCTCAGAAGGACCACCATCATCCAATGTCTTGCCAATTTCCTTCAGCTTCATTGATTTTGCATTGTGAGGTCAAACCGACAAGAAAAAGGAATATAATTCGCTCTTCAGAACTCATTCATGCATGATACTGATGAACATTACTCTGATGAAAGGCAAAGTCATGATACAAGGATGGAATATGTACGAAAAAATGGACGGCTTAACATATTCACACCTATGATGTGGTAACTAAGCAGAAGGCACTTCAACAAATTAGAAGCACTGCAAACTAGACACCATATGAAATGTGCAATTAATATCACTCTACCAAGTTAAAACTGTCTCGTCATAGGTGGCGTTCATCAAACTAGAAGCAATACATGCTAGAAATCATATTCAAGATGCAAACCAATATCACACTGCCAACTTAAAGGTGTCCCAGCATAAGTGATTGATGCAGGATACACAAGAGGAGTAGTTTCATGTAAGAACATGGTGTGATAGACAGATATAGTATGTACCAAAAACAGGAAAGCGTGTCATACTCACACGTATCATGTGTAAGCTAAGTAGATGTAGTTTACACTAATTAGGAGCAATACAAGCTAGACACAATATGCAACATGCAACCAGATATCACACTGCCAAGTTAGAGCAAGCACCTTGGATGGTGGAGTAGGGGAGCGGAGACTTGGACCTTGTAATGCACTATCAGTACAAGGAGAATCGGTACAAATGCTTCGTTTACGTTGCTGCAGAGGACCACCATCATCTCCTTCCTTACTCTTTTCCTTCCTCTTTCTTGATTTTGCCTTGTCAAGTCAAACCCAAAAGAAAAAGGAATAAAATTTGCTCTTCAGAACTCATTGATGCATGATACTGACAAACACTACTTTCATCTAGGCAGCCGCATGATAGGAGGATGGAATATGTACGAAAAACAGGACGACATGACATATTGACATGTATGATGTATAAAGTGTAAACTAAGCACCAAGGTGCTTGAACATGTTAGAATCAATGCAAGATAGAAACCATATGAAAGATGAAACCAATATCACTCTGCCAAATTAAAAGGGTGCCCTAACAATTTTTTTTGACCAAATTAGAAGCAATACATGGAAACAGGCTAGAAATAATATGCAATATGCAACGAATAAAGGTGACTCATCGTAAGTGATTGATGCAGGATACAAAAGAGAGGTAGTTTCATGTAAGAACAAGGTTAACACATAGATGTATTGTGTACCAAAAATAGGAAGGCATGTCATATTCACAGGTATAATGTGTAAACTAAGCAGATGCAAGTTACCCTAATTAGAAGCATTACAAGCTAGACACCGTATGCAACATGCAACCACATATCACACTGCAAAGTTAGAGCAAGCACATGTGATGGTGGTGTGGGGGAATTGCGGTCATCAACTAGAGAGCTACGTTGACTATCTTCATGTAGCCTTGCTGTTTCTTGAGAATCATGTGGGGAGGATGACACTGCACTCTTTAAACGAGTATGGCGTCTCACAGTAACCCACTGGGGTGACTGTCTCATCATAAGTGATTGACGAGGGATACAAAAGAGCATTAGTTTGATGTACGAACA
This sequence comes from Triticum urartu, assembly GCF_003073215.2. Classification (NCBI taxonomy): domain Eukaryota; kingdom Viridiplantae; phylum Streptophyta; class Magnoliopsida; order Poales; family Poaceae; genus Triticum; species Triticum urartu. Next base: position 432,263,014 of record NC_053023.1, on the reverse strand, counting down.
TGGTTAATAGACATATGTAGTATGTATCAAAAACAGGAAGGCATGTCATTATCAAAGGTATAATGTGTAAAGTAAGCAGATGCAATTTAACCAAATTGGAAGCAATACAAGCTAGACACCATATGCAACATGCAACCACATTTGACGGCGCGAAGTTAAAGCAAGCACCTGGGATAGTTGTGTGTGGCAATTGAGATCATCAACTGCAGAGCTACATTTACTGTCTCCAACTGCTGACACAGCACCCTTTAGAGCGCTGAAACGCTTAATGCTTATCTTCGAATTACACTGGAGCGACTTCTGTCTTTTCTTTTTTGCATTCATCAACACTGCATCAGAGTCTGAAATACCCACACATAAAAAAACAATAGTGTGAGTATGGGTGAAGTGTGTGCACAATTAGTACAGTGTAAAGGTAGCAGATAGCAGGTCGGTGAGAAATAAATGACGGGAGACATATGATAGCTCTAGAACATGCATGGCACACTAAATTACTACAGGATTCTATGAAAATAATAGTCGATTGAAAACAAATAGGCCAGTCCATTTTTTCTGCACTGTCCAATGTACAAAGAACGGGCAGATCGCCTTCATCTACCTCCAGCCAGTTAGTGTTGACGATCTTCCTCGAAACGCCAGCGACCACCGGCCCAGTCCCCTACCTACGCCCTCCCCTCGACCTCACCGCACCACCATGCTTGGCACCGCCCCCCGGCCATCCATTCAAGCCCCGCCGACCTCCAGATCGGGCGTAAGCAGCTCCTGCACCCCACACCCCTATGATAGACACCGATGCGCCGTTTCCCCGGCGAACAGGCGGACTAGGTGCTCCGCGCGCCTTAGCGGGTGCTGCTTCTTTTAATTACGGTTTGACTGACCCTGACTTGAAATCCAGGCAGGCTACTGACCTCTAGCAAAGGTGAAATAGTAAAGGGAGGAAACCTTGTGCATTTAGTATCACGAAGAAGATGTAGTAAGAAGCGCTCAACTAGTTTCTTTCGTGGGATGAATACGGTGTGAGTAGAGACGTAAGGTTTGCACGAATAAGGGAAGAGGATTACCTCTTTTTGCTGGCAGTGATGTGTCCTCCATCTGTTTTTCCAACGATCTTCTTGTGGTTTGCTGGAAACGAGAAGTTGTGGAGGACGGTGCAGCCTTGGAAGAACCCATGGCCAAGTTGTTGAGTGTGGTGCGGTGGCCATCTGTCGGTGGCGGGGAACCTGTTCCGAGGCGGCGAGCAAAGGCGTAGCAGGAACAGCTCCGGTGCGGTGGACGGTTGCGACAGTGGAGCGGCAGCAGTGAGGCGCAGGATGGTGTGGTTGGAGTAGTTCTGGTACGGCGCACGTCGGCATCAGCGTCATGGAGGCAACTCTACCTCGGCTTCAGCTGCTAAGTCCTTGAGGGCGTTGTGGTTGCGGTTGCATTGGACGACGACGTCGGGTTACCGGCTCCGGCGTGATGGAGGAGGGCGGCGATGGATTGGGCTCTATGGGGTGGAGGACAGAGGAGGCTGGGGTTTCACAGCTGGTGGAGAGGGCGTTTTGGCGCCCATGGAGTATGAATGGGGAAACGGAGGGAGGCGGGGAACTAAGGGGGGACAATGTTTAGGTTTGGGACGCGCTTGTTCGAAATTTGGGGAAAGTTACAAACTTTGCCCCCATCTAAAATTTCGTACATATTGCGGGTAGGGGGTAGGACTGTAATCTCAGGTGTCCCACGACGTATGAATGCTTCTCGGAGGCGGTTGAGACTGGCGTCTTGGTGAAATTACAGAACTACCCCGGTTTAGACCTTTGGACATCGGGCCGATAGGCTACACGGGCCAAAGTTAGGACAGTAATTTCCTACCACCAAACATTAGTCTCGCGTGGTTTCGGGTGACCAGAGGCCTATTTGGCGCTTTGTTCAATATTTTGGAGCAGAAGCATTAACGTTTTTGGTTCTCTTGAATTGAACTTTCAAGATTTGTCAAACTTCACAAATCTTTACTCTTGAAAATCCTAAAGCTACGATTATTTTGGAATGGAGGGGGTACATTTGAATATACATTGTACACGAGTATATATTAAAAAATATGCAACTTACCTCAGTTCATGCATGGTTCCAGATATAATCTCCTTGGTTGCAAAAAAAGTTACACATGCGTATGAATATATATATAGCATCTTCAAACGCACAACAAAGATTGATGCCCCCTTTTACATCTGATTTACAAATGCCATTATCTCGGGTTCAAATAGATGAATGCACTTCCTATCAATTCGAATCTTCGAAACCCCCTTTATGTTGAATTCGACATGTATTCTATTTCGTAGCTAGCAATTTGGAATGTATCCATGCAAGTGACAAATGTATAAAGTGCTTCACACTAACAACATGGACTGCACTAATTAATGTTTATATATGAATTGCAAAAGCATCCATTGCCTGTATTTCAAACCGCTCTCACTCTATGGATCGATAATATGAAATAAACACATGCACATGCTAGAATTCAATAGAGTATGGGTGTCTGATAGACCGATTTTCGTCCATATGCAATTTGCAGAATTTATGATCTCATCCAAAAATAATAATGCCATTTATATTTTAATTTAATGCGTAGAACCGCCTTTTACATGTAGATGCACTATGCCTCGGCCCGTTCTCACAAATGCGCTATATATCTCTCTATCTACCGCATAAGTGCACACACTTTATATGCATCGGCATTTCTCTTTCGTACCATAATGAGCATTTTTTTCACTATGTACCACTCTTATGCGGTAGATAGAGTGTGCACTTTATACTTCACAAACTTCACATGCTCACAATCTCTCTCGGGGTGTCGGGGAGTCTCACGCACATGCTCTCTCTGTATCTCTCTCTCTCTCTCTCTCTCTTTCTGACTACTATGTACGACTCTTTTCACTAATCTCAGTTGGAAAACACTATTTCTCTCACATGCATATATACACATGCACGGTCTCTACTAGCCCCCTATACACACATATATGTGCCTACGTGTCTCCCGCACACACATTATATTTAGGCCTCTCTCGCACACATTGTCCCCCCCAGACACACATCTCTCTTAGTAGTTGGCAGATATGATTCCATCATATCATTCGGTAGGATATCCTTGACTATTAGGCTGGATGGTAATACGAGGCAAAGTTTTACCCTAGTTCGGACCCTTGAAGTTGAGGAAAAAGCCTACTCCTGGTACTGTATATTAGTGATAGGGGTGTGTACAAAGTACACGTGAATACCAGGCATTGTGCGTGTGTGTGTGTATACTACCGACGAACTAGCCCCCAAGCTTCTATAACATACTGGGGGCCTAGGGTTACAAATCATATATAGTCGGCTTATCACCAGTGGGGATAGAGTCCTCCGCGGCTCTGGTAGCTAGCTTCATGTTGTACGCCGAGTCCTCCACATGGGTCTTCGTATAACGTGTCTCGGTCCAACCTATGTGGCGCGGGATGGAACCGACCCATGAGTCCTCATGTTGACCCACCACAACTAGAAATGATGTGCCCACCACACCACACACGCAATCGACCACTAAGAAAATAAGCATATACAATAGTACAATGTTATACATGAAAGTTAATTGCATGATGCATCCAAAAATATTTGTTCTGCATTGTCCATGTTTATATATTCTCCTAAAATATTAGTCACGGGAAAGAGAAACGAAGGGCACATCTCTCCTTGTCTCCACCGTACACCCCCTCTTTCTACACAACTTTCACATACGCACACAAACTATCTCTCGGCCCTCTAGAAGTATGCATGCCCACGACACATTCACACGTGACGGTCACTGTATTTCAAGCTAAAGCACTATACGATCACTGGACTTTAGAATATGCTCATTACGGTCACCGTATGCATTCTCGTGGTGATCATACGGTATCTAGCTCACGATACGTCTCCATATTTTCTTGATGACACTGATGGACTTTGTATTTGATGCGTGCTCCGTATTTTGTTGACGACACTTATGATAATTGTATTTGAAGAGAAAGCATGATATGGTCACTGGACTTCAGAATAAGCTCATCACGGTCACCACATACATTTTGTCGTGCTAACCAACATGTGGTTGGATGGTTAGGAGGACAGTGGTTTCTTGAGCCCACCAGGGTTAAAGTCCCGGTGCTCGCATTTATCCTGGGTTAATTTCAGTATTTTCCGGTGATGTGCGTTCAGCGGGAGAAGACGTTCCACTCGACTATGAGGCACCTATGGTGACTTCATAAAATCTCAAGATCATATGCTAGCTCACTCTCTCGAAGGTGCTCATAGGGGTAGGGTCTGCGTGTGTGCGCTTATAGCGGTGAGTGCTTGCGCGTATATATGAGCCCTTGCGTCTGTACCATGTTAAAAAAACACATGTCATGATTATACGGTCACTAGCTCACCCGTACAACTCCGTATTTTGTTGATGACACAATCAATTGACCAGTCAAATGTTCCACATGGTGCAACTAGTGTTGCACCATCGGGGCGTGTAACCATGGGGCCCACCTGTCAGCCCGTATATGAAAGAAAGAAATGGTAGTTTGAGTCTGTACTAGATTAATAAAATACATTTTAGGGTGATCATACGGTCACTGGCTCACCATACAGCTCCGTAATTTGTTGATGACATGATTAATTGACCAGTCAAACGGTCCACATTCAGCGGCGCACATTACCATAGGGCCCACCCGTCAGCGCGTATATGAAGGACATAAATGGTAATAAATTAGTGGTCAGTGGGTACTCGAAGTCGTGAGACTCTGGTTGGCAGTCACCGGCGGTGGGGGCGCGTTGATTGGGCGGTGGGGTGGGGATCGCCGGAGAAAAAGCTCGGCGCAGGGGGCCTAGAGGGATGGCCGGTGCGGCGGCAGACCGGCAGTGGGGAGTGGTTTCGGGGCAGGCGGGGCGGCGCGGGCCGGCCGCGGGCAGCGGGGGCCGGCTGTTCGGCAGATGGTTGCTGGCGGCTCAGGGGGTGGAGTTTGATGATAAACTACAGACCCTTGATTTCGTATCCAACAGCTGGAAAATCTAATGACCAGAGATGAAAAAGTCAGTCGACTGACGTGTAGCCTCACCCCGCACGTACACATGCACGCACGCAAGACACGCACACATGCAGGTGTGCAACACTGACACGTACACATAACGAACACGCGCACGCATGCAGGCGTGCAACACCAACACGTACACATGCACTCACGAACACACGCATGTACGCACACATGCATGCAACACTGAAACGTACCCTTGCACGCACGCAACACTCGCACGCCTGTATGCACACAGCACACAACGCAAGACACACGCTCAACCTATACGTGCATGCACCCTTTGCTAAGGACATGGATTGTTACTGGTGTTAATCAATCTTATCTATGATAAGCAGAACATTGATGTTTGCAGCAGTCTTTATGAATCACAACGTATCGAACGAGCTATCAACATAGTAGGCTTATCTACATGAAAAGGATGATGTCACACTCAATGAACAATCATCGGTTTATGAAATGCCTGCTTCTGACCGCCCTGGCCCACCAAAAGTTCCTCTGTTGTGCGCTGCCCACGTTGGGTCACTAACATGCAGTCCATGTACCCAAAGAGCCCACACGTTAGTGGAAGAACGATGCGGTGTCCTACGTCAGAGTCGAGGGCGCCACTCACTGCATGCCCGACTGAACACGCCTCCTTGCCGCATTCAAACGCCTCCATGAAACCTGCCCGTGTGGAAGCCGAGAAACCCACTCTGGACACACGTCCGCTCATGACCGGGCCGACATTAAACGCAACACCGGCCGAGCTCCTCTCGTCCATCGTCTATTTAATCTCCTATTTAAACGAGGCCAAACATCGGCCAAGAATCGCACACCTCTGCCGCTCCTCTATCTCCTCCTTCACCATTTTGTCCACTCTTACAATGGCTTACGAAGAGTAGTTATTCCACACAAGCCATTTGTCTAGGTTTGTATCTCTCACACACACCCACGTAGGTGGGGGACGTGCACGAAGAGAAGAGGTGCACGTACTCCCGTCTCTTTCCCAACCACACCCGCGCGGGTACACGGTGGAGCTCATTTCTGTACGAAAAGGCATCCCACGTGGTAATTTTACTGTGTACTAGTTGTCCACTTGGTGGAGGGAGGATCGTCTACCACAGATGAACAAACAAATTGTGACTTGATGCGTTATGTTAAAAAGAGTCAAACCATGTGGGGCCTACCTTAGAGGCAAGGCTCTATACACTGCAGTACTTTTGATGTGTCCCATCAACTCGCAGAACAAGGAGAAGCTTGCTTAGTACGCCGTATCCCCCACCCACGGGCGCGGTGGCTCACAAGATGAGGTGAAGCTTGTTTACTAGTAGTAGTACTGTACGCCTTACGCCCGCTCCCTCGCCCACGCGTGCGGTGGCTCGCAGGACGAGGAGAAAATTTTACTACTCCCTCCGTTTACTCCTCGTCCCTACTACCTTGGTTAGAGAGATTATCATATTGTTTGGAATATATATGTCCTTTAGTACTCCCTCCATTTACTTATACAAGGCCACTATAAAAAAATACATTTTGCATCTATACAAGGCCACAAATAGTAATCGAGACAAAAGTTACTATTCCCTCCTTTCTAGTTTATGGCTCAATTTCAAAATCTCTCCAATCAAGGTAGACGGTGAGTGGTCAAATTAATTTCGTACTCCTAGTTTGCACAAGTAATTGGTACGCTCGTTTTTCTCAAGAAGTTATGTTTACCGAGGCATTAATTAGAACGAATGCATGAATGACCACTAAATTTCCATGAACTTCTACATGCATTGGTGAGTTTTCTCTTGACACTACTTGCATCGGGAGATCTAACGCACCTCGAAATCAAACATGTTCGTACTACTACTAGTAGTAGAATTGAGACTTATAAAACAGAAAAACGAATGTTTTTTAGACCCTAGGGGGCACGTACTCCGTAAAATCAGATTTTCCCAAAACTAAGTCGCTTAACCTTTATTTGCTTGTTTCCCTTCCTGCCTCCTTGGCTCGAACAGACTATGCCAAACTCCCGTGCCTTCCGCGCGGGAAATGACCCGCCCTCGCCTTTTTTTAGTCCGGGTTTGTATCGATGGATCGCGCGAAGCAGCAAAAACCCAAGCCGTGTCTTGTACTCCTCCGTCGACGCTCGCTTTCATGAATTCTGTACTTCCTATCGCGGACATGTGGGGCATATAGCAACTGGGTCAACGTGTCAAGCACCAAATAACAGTGCAAAACAGCAGGGGGGACGCACCCCAGTCGTACCGCCCCAGTAGTAGTAATGAGCAATGAGACGTCAAATCACAATGCCGCACCTTCCTAGACGGACGAAGCAACCATTATTTCACACCTCGGTTCGCCATCATCTCAAACCATGTAGTATTGTTTCTGCCTCAAGAGGGACATGCGCATCGCCTTGGTACATCATGACACATGGGACCGCATGACAGGCCATGCTCCCCCGCCGATCGCTCGGTAAAATAATCTCATTTTACTACTATACTTCCTCCGTGTCAGTTTGCATGGCATGCATGTCGTTCTAGGATGAGAATTTAACTGGCTATATATGTGATGAACAATATATGTTTAGAAACTACATCCGCTTAATAATCCAATGATATACTTTCTGTGACATAGTAACTCATATTTAGTTAGTCAAATGGATGACCTAGAACTACGTGCACACCCTATAAAGTGAGACGCCTAAAAAAGAGATGGAGAGGGTAGTTCAGTACGTATCTTTTTAGATCAATATAGCTGGGATTCACCAAGGAGCAAAACCAAGTGGTAGGCTGCACATGTCATGTTGGCGTAGCAACTCAAGCAGGGTGAGTCCGCACACGAAATGGCGACACACTTAATAGGACCCCTTTGGCCGACATGTGGCTCATCCACCGTCTTGTTCCACGTGCGATGCACCAAATTACAGTTCAGAGCAGCGGTTGGAATTGGAGGCACCCCGGTTGTAGCACCGCAGTAGTAGAAAATGAGCAATGAGGAGTCAAATCACAAAGCCCCACCTTTCCCACATTAAGCTGGACGGACAAAGCAACCTAGACTTTTACTATTATTAGAGGTAAAGCTAGTTCATGCAGTCGACTCTAAGAGTTGGTTCAAACAGGGAAGAAAGTGGGAAAGTTGTAGCATGAATCTAGGACTTGGTTCTAATAGGAAACGGGGGAAAGTAGTAGATACTGGCTACCCACCCTGTCTCTTGGTTGAAAAGACGAAGAAAGCATGGTGGATGGCGAAGGGTGGGGGGAAGTGGACCTATCTCTTGGTTGAAAAAGGAAAGAAAGTGATAGGTGTTGGGGGACAACGCAAATGAGAATGAGCGGGTCTAGATTTCCTGTGCTCACATAGGAAAATGTCACCGAGGAGATAAAAATGGGACAAATGCAGACATGCTGCCAGAGTGTTTGCCGCTCTCGGCAACCACATTTGCCTCACCACTTTATGCCCCTGTTGTCCCTATGCCCATATCTATTAATGTAAAATCACATGAAGCATTAAGCAATGCCACCTAATGTCACTATAAGTAATGGTCTAGTGCCGTCGATAAATTGAAGCAATGCCACCACCATTTTATGAAGTGTTTCCGTCTTGCTTTATTTCCCATGAATTGTGTTTTTGCAGTTACACTTAAATCTCACACCGCTAACATTGCTTCATCCCAGTGGAACTGCACAAATTTGATTGCACATTTGCTGACGATGTGCTACTCTCATGACAGTAATACTAATGCTATTGTTCTGCATGTTAATATAGTGGTAGTGTTGATGTGATGTGATGCTACTTACTTAAGGACACTTTCATACTGTCAATCTAGTGCCAATTATAACACAATAGATGCTGCTATTAATCATACGCCACTGCAAATATCCGTCACTGTTTAAATAACCGTATTTTGTATTTGCGCAAACAGGGATGTCTGTCTGCATATCGTTTCGAGATGTCTGTCTCCATATCGTTTCTATCCGCGCAATCAAAAGCACATACCTCAGTTTTAGTAGAACCGCGCAAAATGAGATGGCTATCCCTCGTTGCCGTCGTCTAACCACCCATCTTCCAGGTATTCCTAGATTGGTAGTTACTAGGTAGAATGACCAACACAATATAAAAGAAGTTGATTCGTACGTTTTACTTCCTGATTACAGTGTAGGGACGAGCAAAAACAACTACATCCTAGTCCGGAATGCACTTTCTACCAGCCCATCCATGGACTGAGGACTAGCTGGCACGGCTGCACGGCGGTTTTTTGGACAGGTGCGCGGACAAGAGGCATTGTGTTCTGCTTATTTCTGCAAATAGTGGTGCTTAAATTTAGTGGAATGCACAAGACTTTCAGCTGGTGAGTACACTAGATGGTTCAGTTCAGCATCTCAGCTGAGAACACAATTATAATTGGTTATTCTGGAATGAGAGAACCTAACCCTGGATGGTGGCACCAAGAAAAAACCATAGTGAACTCCAGGAAATTTAAGCCTGTCGGGAGGCCCTTTGCTCAGAGAAGCCTTGCTTGTTTTTTCCTGATTTGTAAACCTTCTCACAACTTTATCTTTTGCTGTGAACTAGCATATGTTTGTTATGTTCTATGAATCATTGAGATGTATAAAATTGCTTAACTTATATTTTTCCAGTTTTTTATGAAGCGGAGTTTAATGTGAGTGTTCCACATGAACGCCGGACTAGCGTGTGAACGTTTGGAATTTACATTGTGGCCTCAGTTAACTGCATGAACCACTGTAACAAGATACATAGTTGCTTATATGTCAGATAGCAGATTGTTGATTGTTAGCTGGTCGATAGCCTAGTGTTGAAGTGAGCTAAGCCAATGTGCCATGTTTTGCACAACTGCTTACAAGTGGGGTAGCACCAACAATGTTTACAAGTACTTATGTATACGTCAGCACACAGTTTTCGAACGAGTACTCTATTTCATCAAAACACACACTGCTCGTATGATAAATCGTGACAACTTATGTCTTACCATGCCATATTCATGAAAAAATAGTGAGGACACATCTGTTTCGGCAACAATTATGATGGTTCTCACATGATTCATGGGCACACAAAAGTAGAAGCAATTCCCATAGACGGATTCAAACAGAGTACTAGCCCCAGAGGGCTCGATAACAGGCAAGGTTCGGATAATTAGACACAATCCAAACAACTATTAAACACTAGCTGGGGAAACTATTTCATGCCTCGATCTAATTTGGGCTGGACACAAGACGAACCTTGCCATGAACATCATCGAGGACGTCCGGCAGCAGCTCAATCCTGTGAACCTTCATGAAGACAACCTTGTGGCCTTGCCACTCATAAACTTGTTTGTGGAGGCATGCCACATCATCTTCCTGCGTAAGCTTGACAAGAACAGTATGCCTCACAAACGAAGGAGTAGCTTTGAAATTCTTGTGCTTCAGTACACCCTGGAGAACATGCCTGACAACAGTGAGGCTGGAATACAACTCTTCATTGGTATAAGCGCAAATGGCTTCCAGGATCCAGCAACCTAAAAACTCTATTTTCCCAGTGCGTATATTGAGGTCATCCGCCTCATAGCGAGTGACATGTACAACCACACAATCCTTGTCTACATTAGGGCTCTAATTGAAACAGAAACAAATTGTGAATTACTTTCCAGTATAAGAAACACAAGTTATTTAAACCACTATGTATAGCATGGCATCGAAGCTAATAAAATTTTGCATTATTCATCACCACATACTTAGATGAAAAACCACAATCGAGATCGGCAAAGAAGAAAATCCCCTTGGGAAGCTCAGCAGTGGGGACACATTCTCGAAGGGGGAAAACTGCTCATGTAGTGCCACGGGGGTTGTAACCTCAAACGGGGCGTTGACCATCTCAGTAGTGGCCGTGAGCGTATCTGGGGTCGGCTCGGTGGCTGCCTCCATCTTCTTGGAGCTCTCTGTCTCATGGGGATTAGCCTCCCGCATGTGCTCCAATATCGGTAGATCTTTTCATGGTTCTCCTTGGTCCATCATGAAACTGACGAATACTAGGAGACCACTGAAAGGAAAACACAATCGCAATGACAATGAAACAGAAAAGAGAGTGAGGATCGGTTACTGCTTTGCAAAAGTTCTTTTTTTTTCTATGAACAAAAATATACCAACATCACGGATCCGCTTACCTTCCCTTCGTTGGGAGAGAAGACAGTGGCAGATGCGAGTGTTGCCTTTCTTGAAGACGGTGAGGGAGAAGGGCAATCAGCGAAGAGTGAAATGATGGTTGCTTCATCCGTCAAACTTAGACTATGGGGAGGTGGGGTTTTGTGATACGATGGCTCGTTACTGCCGTGCTACAACCGGGGTGACTCTCCGCCTGCATACTGCCTTCTAATTTGGTGGATGGCATTTGGGCCTGCGCGCTGCATGGCCCGCATGTCGGTGAGCAAAAGTATAACGGCATTCAGTAGAGGGAGACGTTTCGATGACCTAGGAGGAGCAAGAAGCGGTATTGTATCCATTGTACTAGTAGTAATTGTTTTTCTGGGTAGATGTAGAGTGTCTCCACTGTACTAGTAGTAATTGTTTCTCTAGGCCCAAGACAAAACAGCCCATCCACCCTAGTAAATAGTAAAATTAATTCAAAAGTCCATATATTTCCTGAATGAGAGGTGCTACCCACACCCAGCACACCGCCCCCCAAAAAAACCTGGGTGTTCTTCTTCCTCCTCACTCCCACCCACCTCATGTCAGCTCGCTCCACTCGTACCCCCAAATTCCTCACCTCACTCCTACAGAAAACCCCAGCTCCCCTTCTTCCTCACTTCTACAGAAAACCCCCAGCTCCCCTTCTTCTTCACTCGCACTACAACTAGGCTCGTCATTCGTTACTCTACTCAAATCCATGAGCGCGACGCGACGCCCTCGAGGAAAATGGAGTCGGCTGACCCCAGTGCCTAGAAGATTAGGCTCTCGCCAGCGGTGACGCCTGTTGTAGATTTCGCACCCGGCAGCGCGGGGAGAAGCGGCGACCCCGCCCCCACCGGATCCCAGGAACCCGTAGAATCTCGGGTGGACCACATCAGCGATCTCCTGGACGCCGTCCTTGGGGAGATCATCTCGCTTCTCCCCACCAAGGATTGCTGCCGCACCCAAGTCCTCTCAATTCGGTGGTACCCTCTATGGCGCGCCGTGCCCCTTAATCTTGACCGTCGTCGGCTATCTCTCTTCAATGATTTTGAAATCCCCAAAGCCATCATCTCCTCCCACCAGGGCTCCGTTCAAAGCCTCCGCATCCTGTCATGCTACCTGAGCAAGCATACCATGCCCTGCACGGTGGACGCCTGGCTGAAATCCCCTGAATTCATAGAACTACAGCTGCTTGAGTTCTACTATTCCCCTGGAAATCACCTATCAGATACCGAACGCCATCTACCTGTGCCCTCAGCACCGATGTCCATCTCGCGGTTTTCCTCCTCTCTCTCTCTCCACACCGCCACCTTTGCACCATGCGACCTACCAGACAATCTGGTACTAAACCTTCGACTCCCATTTCTCAAGGAACTTTCACTTGTGCGGGTTCATATATAGGAGGCCTCATTGCACAACATCATCCACTCCAGTTGCCCTGCCCTAGAGTGCTTGGTGCTTGTTTTCACAGTTAGAATCGGTTGTCTCCAAATAAAGTTGCCTAACCTTGTAAGAATTGGAATTTCTTTTGACGAAAGGCAGCTCATCATCTAAGACGCCCCTTCACTTCAAAGGTTGATCCTTGATTCTAGTTATTCACTGTTGCAAATAACCATCCTCTCTGCGCCTAAACTGGAGACCTTGGGTGTAATACATGATCTCTGTGCTCATTTCAATATGGTGTTTGGCTCCACAGTTCTTCAGGTACTTTATATTATCATCTACACTTGTAACCATAAGCTGCATTTTAAATTTCTGCGCATAAGTTATATGTCATCTTGGAGTACACATTTTGTACTAATATTATGTTCTATGCTCAATGAAGAGTTTCTCCATGGATGGCCTATCAATGGTGCTGGATTCTGTCAAGATCTTATGTATCCAAATGAATAGTTTTGATCTGAACAAGATTATTGGCTTGCTGCAATGCTTTCCATGTCTGGAGAAGTTGTATATAAAGGTGATAATTTCACGCACATTGGAAGCCCGCATATAGTGTACTAGAATTAACAATTCAGTTGTTGCTCTTTCGACATTCTTTTTTTAGACCTTAACTGTTTTCAATCTTCACGTCTATTTAGGCAACAGGACGGGGTAAGAAAGTTATAACCAATCGGTCGATTTGTAAGCATCGGGATTTTCTCACTTCTCATGAGATTCGATTGAAGACAATAATGCTAGAACGATATGTAGCCAACTGTGCAAACACTAGATTTGTCACATTCTTCCTGCTGAATGCAAGGTTACTATTGTCCATCAGGCTTAAGTTTATCAGCAGCATGGTTTTGACGGATGGGTATGTGGAAGAGCAAAAAAGGAGTTTCAGGTAGGCAAAAGAGCTTCTGAACGTGTCGGGCTTCTATTTACAGCATATTGTGGTCATAATCAAGTAAATTTTACGACCCAGGATGTTCATTCTATGGACCTGACCGATCCATTTGACTGTGACTGCCGAAAATAGTGCTGGAGTTAGATGTTGTTGACCTTTTCAACATGGGTTTTTTTGTAAACCTGATGAACAATTAACCCTTGTGCTTTTGTACAATTTGTAAGCTGGAGTTAGATGTTCTTGCCCTTTTCAACTCGGCTGTGAATGTCATATTTTCTTTGAAGCAAGGCAAATGGCTTGCCAGTCATTTAATTTAGAGTGAAATATTGTAACAACTAACAAATCCCAACCAAGGGAAATAACATCACTCTCGCCGGCTGCTTGAGCTCACTGTGCATTACAGAAGCCAAGTGATTAGCCCCCACCAGCACCCACAAACTTATTTCGAACTAGCACATCAAATGGGCTGTAAATTTTCATAGGAAAGGCTGCATGACCGTGACAGATTTGGATTCTGACATTTGGGACCCGCGAGGAAATAGCCTATCCAAGGTGGTGTCGACTTACTAGCCATTCAACAAACGATTCTGCCTACCAGCCGTTGGATTGACATCCAACACATGTCGTGTATCTTCTATCTCTTGTCTTCTTCCTCCAGCCACCCAAACCAAACCACCCGTCGGCTCCGCCTTCTCCCGCCTCCCATGGCTGGCTGCGCCTCCGCCGCCCTACCGTACGTACCCTCCAACGTTGCCCAGTCCCTCCCTCTATTCCCCCACACGTCCTGTTATTCTCCGGCGTCGTCAGCCCCAACACGCACCCGCACAGGAACCACTCAACCCTCATACTCCCCTCCTCCTACGACTGGACCGGCGCATCTTCCATGGCTCCTGTTCGTTCCGTCCAACGCCTCGTCGTCGTCCTCCGCCTTGCGGCCTTGATTCGCTCCCCCTGCACGGTGCGTCGCCCTCTTGCGTTGTTAGCATCGTCAACAACCGAGAGGAACAAGGAGATGATTGTATGTGGAGAGGATGATAGTAGGGACCCACCAGCGTCATGGCAGTACGCAAGCAAGTGCCTCTATATTACAAGCCCAAAAATATGGTTCCTCCTAATGGTTGGACATCTGCGGCTCACGCCATTGTCAACATAGTCAATAAACGAGAGAATTACACTACGAGCGGCTGACACCAGGGACCCATCAGGTCGCGTAGTTTTTTTGAGGAACAAGCAGTTGTTATTTATACTAGTTTTAGCGATGGATCAGGTAACAACGGGGCTGTGCGGGGGCTGTGGCCCATCTAGCCAGGGTTTTATTTATGTTTACCACATCATGAGCCCAGTTGTGTTTTTTTCTTGCTGAAAATGGCTAGCCCAGTTCTATTTTTTGAAAGAAATACCCGAACGAGGCCTACTTGCTTTATCAGCCCTGCTGGGCTGCAAATCTTTCAAGATGAGGAGAGATTCATTTGGTTTGCCCAGAAATGGGCTGTACATTTTTAAAACACATCAAATCGGGAATTAGTTTCAATTTTTTTTCATTACAAGATTTTAAATTCCATTGATTTTTATGCATGGACAATTATTTGGATTTTATATTTATATAAATTATTTTTCAAAATAGTTTGAATGTGAATCGATATTTCGGGATTAAAAACAGTTGACCGCATCGAAATATGCAAAATTGTGTATACTTTTTAACCGTGGCCACAATATGGGGTGTAATGCTAACAAAAAGGAGATGGGCTCCAAAAAAATTCTTAAGAATTAGCAAATGGGTTGTACATTATTAGAAATAATGCACACGAGAGCAGTGACTGTTGGATGTCCATCCAACGGCTGTCGTGCTTCTTCAATCTCTGCTCTTTCTGCTCCAGCCGCCCAAACAAGCACCGACGGGACTACCTGCTCCCTCCTCCCACGGCCGGCTATGCTGCCGCGCAGGCCTCACCGCCCCACCGTACTCCCATCGCTGTCCTAGCCATCCCTCTACTCACCCACACATGATGTTATTCTTCGGGGACGGCAGGCGAACCAGTAAACCCTCATACTCCTCCGCGTGGGAAACAACTGCCGAGTCTTCCCTGGCTCCGTGTCCTTCCCTTCCTAGGCCTCGCCGTCGTCCACCGCCCTGGTGCTCTCGGCGCGGCCTGGTCAATGTGGTCAATGAAAGACATCCATCGGAAGTGGACTGTACGTGGAGAGGCTGACAGCTGGGTCCATGACCGCACGCAAGGAAATGCCTCCTTATTACG
Source organism: Triticum urartu (assembly GCF_003073215.2). NCBI lineage: Eukaryota > Viridiplantae > Streptophyta > Magnoliopsida > Poales > Poaceae > Triticum > Triticum urartu. The sequence goes on along the minus strand of NC_053023.1, from coordinate 432,247,236 downwards.
CGCAAAATAATGATTCCTCCACCTGACAGCTAGGACCCACAGGAAGGTCTTCCGTATTTCGCCAAAAAAATATTCCCCCACTGACAGGTCGGACCCACCAGCTATATCTTCGCACGCAAGGAAGTGCCTCCTTATTACGCACAAAAAATGAATACCCCCTGCTAGCTGGGACCACCATAGTGGGTGGACGACTTGTGGGCCTACTAAGTTGACGGGGATGGAGGGCTTTGTCAACTTAGTCAATATGAACGATTCTAGCTCCAATGACCGTACGATGTCAATCCAATGGCCATAGTGCTTCTTCAACCTCTGGTCTTCTTGCTCTAGCCGCCCAAAGTAGCGCCGATCGTGCAGCCTGCTCCTGCCTCCTATGGCCGGTTGTGCTGCGGCGGAGGCCTCACCGCCCGCATACTACTCCCACCGCTGGCTAGGCCATCCCTCCACTAACCCACACCCCCCGTTATTCTGCGGCGACGACAGCCTCACACCACAGCCGAACCAGTTAACCCTCATACTCCTCTCAGCGTGGGCATCCACTGTCGCGTCTTCCTCGGCTCCACGTTGTCCCCATCCTAGGCCTCACCGTCGTCCACCGCCTTGGTGCTCTCAGCGCGGCGTGGTGAATGTGGTTAACAACCGACTTCCATCGGAAGAGTACTGTAGGTGGAGAGGCTGACAGTTGGGTCCACGGCCGCAGCTGGGTCCACGGCCATAGCCCAGTTTTTTTGTGATTTGCCAAGTAAGTCGCTTTGTAAAGCCTGTTGGGCTGCAAATATTTCAAGACGAGGAGAGCTTCATTCGGCTGGCCGAGAAAATGGCCTATCAGTAATGAGAAATGAGATGTATATTTTTAAAACACATCAAAACGGCATTTAGTTTCAAATTTATTTTTTTCATTTCGAGATTTTAAATTGCATTGAGTTTTATGCGTGGACAATTTGTTGGATTTTATATTGATATACATTTATTTTTAAAATCAGTTTGAATGTGACTCGAAATTTTGGGATTAAAAACAGTTCAAACCTCACCGAAATATGCAAAATTTCTATAATTTTTTAACCGTGGCCACAATATGGGTTGTAATGCTAAAAAAAGAATGTGGGCTCCAAAAAACCTTAAGAATTAGCAAATGGGCTGTAAATTATTAGAAATAATGGTAGATGGGTTGTATGCTGTTTTCCACAGATTTGAGGCTTTCCTAAAAAAGGGTGACGCACAAGCAATGACTGTTGGATGTCCATCCAACGGCCGTTGTGCTTCTTCGATCTCTGCTCCTCCTGCCCCAGCAGCTCAAACAAGTACCGGTGGAACTGCCTGCTCCCTCCTCCCCGTGGCCGGCTATGCTGCCGTGCAGGCCTCACCGCCCCACCATACTCCCATCGCTGGCCTAGCCATCCCTCTACTCACCCACACCTGTTGTTATTCTCCGGCGATGGCAGACGAACCAGTAAACCCTCGTACAGTCGTACTCCCCTGCACGTGGGAAACAACTATCGAGTCTTCCCTGGCCCCGTGTCGTTCCCTTCCTAGGCCTCGCCGTCGTCCACCACCCTGGTGCTCTCGTTCCTAGGCTTGGTCAACGTGGTCAATGACCAACATGCATCTGAAGTGGAATGTACGTGGAGAGGCTGACAGCTAGGTCCAAGGCCGCACGCAAGGAAATGCCTCCTTATTACGCGCAAAATAATAATTCCTCCACCTGACATCTGGGACCCACCGAAAGGGCCTCTGTATTTCATGAAAAAAATGTTACCGCTGCTGACATCTCGGACCCACCAGCTATATCTTCGCACGCAAGGAAGTGCCTCCTTATTACACACAAAAAAATGAATACTCCCCCTGCTAGCTGGGACCCAGTATAGTGGCAGGATGACTTGTGGGCCTACTAAGTTGACGGGGATGGAGGGCTTTGTCAACTTAGCCAATATGCATGATTCTAGCTCTAGTGACCGTACGATGTCCATCCAACAGCCGTAGTGCTTCTTCAACCTCTGGTCTTCTTTCTCCAGCCGCCCAAACCAGCGTCGGTCGTGCCTTGTGCTCCTGCCTCCCGTGGCCAGCTGCGATGAGGCGGAGGCCTCACCGCCCCTACTACTCCCACCGCTGGCTAGGCCATCCCTCTACTCACCCACACTCCCTGTTATTCTACGGCGACGACAGCCTCACACCGCAGCGAACCAGTGAACCCTCATACACCTCTACGCGTGGGCATCCACTGCCGCGTCTTCCCCGACTCCACGTCGTCCCCTTCCTAGGCCTCGCCGTCGTCCACCGCCCTGGTGCTCACGGCACAGTGGTCATCATGGTCAAGGAACGGCTTCTATCGGACGTGGACTGTACGTGGAGACGCTGACAGCTGGGTCCACGGCCGCAGCAAGGAAGTGCCTCCTTATTACACGCAAAATAATTATTCCTGCACTTGACAGCGGGGACCCATCAGACGGGCCACCGTATTTCATGAAAAAAACATTTCCCCCTGACTGACCCACCAGCTACATCTTCGCACGCAAGGAAGTGCGTCCGGGCAAAAAAACAATTCGCCCCCTGACTGCTGGAACCCACCAGCTACATCTTCGCACGCAAGGAAGTGCCTGACAGTCGGGACCCACCTGGTCGAAGCGTACGTAGCGTTGTCATTCTGGTCGCGAACATGTATGCACATACTAATCGATGTAGAGGCGCGCACGTAGCATGTACACATACGTACAACGGCCAGTGTGCAAGAAAGAAAGTACGGCCATGTACATACATACGGGCGGGGTCTCCAACACCTACTCGCGCATACGTACGGCCAGGGCTCGTGTACATGGCTGGGTCGGAACGGAGAAACTGCGCCGTCGTCATGTTCATGGGGAGACAACCAGCTGGGTCGGAATGAAATGCATTGTCGTGTTCATCGGGAAGGCTTGGACGGAACAACCGATGGAAACAAGGCCTGGCGTACCGCAGAATGGAGGAAACGGCCTTGTGTTTGACTGGCCATGTATGAAACGGGATCCTGTTCATCAGAAGGTGTCTGGTGTACCGCAAAACGGAGGAAACAGACCTCCTACGGTCGAAACGGGGTCTTGTTGATATGGAGGGGTGTGGCGTACCGCAAAATGGAGGAAACGGACTTGTGTTGGAGCGCTACGGTCGAAATGGGGGTCCTGTTCATCGGGAGGGGTGTGGCGTACCGCAAAACGGGACTCCACAGGATATTGTTCATCTCCATCGTCGACCCCCTCCAGCCTCCACGGGCTACTGTTCATCCACCGTCAACCTCCTCCAGCCTCCACCTATGACTGTTCATCCACGGGCTCCTGTTCATCCAGCCTCCACCACGCGCTACTCCACCGGTTACTATGCAACCAGCCCTCTCCACGGGCTCCTATTCAACCACTCCTCCACGGGCTACTGTTCATCTAGCCCTCCATCATCTACTGCTCATCCAGACCTCCACAGGGCGGTCCTGTTCATCTAGCCCTCCACGGGGTCCTGTTCATCCAGCCCCAACCGGCTCGATCGATCGGGGTCCTGTTCATCCAGAGGCAACACTACGGGGTCTTGTTCATCCACCCCCACCGGGAACTGTTCATCCAAATCCCCTAGCAACGCTCACTGTTCATCCAGAGGCAGCATCGATCGGCTTCAGTTAGCAGCAGTAGCGAAGGAATCGCTCGATCGGGTTCAGTTAACAGCCATCGATCGCTCGCTCAGGTTCAGTAACGCGTAGCTTGCAATGCAATCACTCTGGTTCAGTAGGCGAACGCCTCGCTCGGGTTCAGTTAGGTCCCAATGCCTTGCACCCACGCGCGTGCGTGTATGAGAGAAACGTGCAAACCTCCATGCATCGCTCGGCCCCGACCACCCACCGTAACCGGGAACACCCCAATATTTTCTTCGCCCTCACTTCTACCACAGTTTTTTCGTCATGGACGGCCCAAAGAATGTCATGCAGCTGCGTCTCCGGCCCGCCCAGGACGAAAAGCCCATTTCCTGTAATGATTTTTTGTCATAGAAGTAGGAGCCCGCCACATCTATGATGATACCAGGTTTTGTCACAATTATCGTCATAGAAGTGTCATAAGTATGACAGAAACAAATTTCGTTCGGCCCAAAATGTCATGGATGTGTCTTTTTTTTGTAGTGTGCCTCCATCCATCAGCACCTTAGTGAATTTGTAACCTCCAACCTGAGGCGTAACCACCAAAGCTAAATGACCCGGATTGTCAACCCGGGCGGGTGATCCTCTTGGCTCCAGAGAATAGGACATTCATACCCTTGCAAGTAACGGGGGATCGACGGCTCAACTGCGTTCACCGCCCTTCTATGAATCTTCTGGTCTCGTTTACACAAACTCGTAGTGAACACATATGATACTATCCACTGTTCAACTGCTTTGGATTACTCTGATAACCAGATTGTTGTTGCTGATTCCCTTGATCAAACTGCTGATTAAAGCCACCTTGATTGTCTTGGCCTTGGAAACTAGAGTTTGAGCTGCCACCACCAAAGCCAGGCCTGTGAGAGTCGGATCCTGAACCACCATTCGGTCCATGATTATTCTGGAAAACATTGGAATTCCTATACTCCCTCATAATGAAGCAATCCTTCCACAGATGATTCACTGGCTTCTCTTGTGTGCCATGCTTTGGGCAAACCTGGTTCATCATCGGTTCAAGGTTAAACTTTGGCCCTCCAAACCGGGGCGGCTTCCCCTTGCAACACTGATTATTATTCTGTGTATTAGCGTTGGCCACAAAGTCTAAACCACTCCCCGCCTTGCGCTTATTGTTGCCACCATGACCCGCCATGTTATGCTGTTGTCCCTTCGTACTGCCACTCTTCTTTCCCTTACCCGCCTTTTCTTCATTAGAGTCGGGGTCCTTGGTACTATCAGAATCTGCATATTTGACGAGAGCCGCCATGAGCTCCCCCATGTCATTGCAGTGGCGCTTAAGCCGCCCCAGTTTCGGCTTAAGGGGGAGGAAACAACAATTCTTCTCCAACATCAGGACTGCTGAACCGCCATTGATACTATTCGATGAGTGTATAACGGCTGAGATCCGGCGCACCCAATTGATGTTGACTCGCCCTCACCTTGGACACAAGAATCCAAATCCAGGATCGACAGGGGCTGCTTGCACGTGTCTTTAAAATTTTGGATGAAACAGGCTTTCAAGTCTGCCCACGATCTAATGGAGTTAGCGGGTAGCCCTTTTAACCAAGTACGAGCCGGCCCATCCAACATCATATTGAAATACTTAGCACATGCGGCATCACTAACATCCAGCATCTCCATGGCCATCTCATAACTCTCAATCCACGCCTCCGGGGGCTGATCCGCCATATAATTAGGCACTTTACGAGGGCCCTTGAAATCCTTAGGCAACCGCTCGTTGCACAGAGCCGGCACCAAACATGGCACACCCAAGGTTCTAGAGGTCACTCCTACCTCCACCAAAGCTGATGGATAAACCGGAGATTGTTGTTGAGTCGCTAGCTAAGCCGCCAGCTCCACCTCCCGGCGCGCTCTACCTTGATCCACCACAGTTTGAGCATCAACACCACCGCACGCCGTGTCATGCCCACGAGGCTGGTTACGGCGTTGTTCACTGCTTGAAACTGTTGGTGATTCAATGTGCCTGCTATAACTCTGACCTTGATGGAGGGTTGAGTGAATCCGCTCACGGCTATACAAATAAGTCGCATGTTGAGCCACCGTCGTCTGAAGAAGTTCTCTAGCCCTCCGCATGTCTATCGCAGCCAGAGACTCGCCTTCAACTGGAAGAGCCGCCAATCGTGACGCTGCAACGATCATGTTATCCAAAGGGTTACAATAATGACCCGGCGGTGTCTGAACACGCCGGGGCGGAGTCACATCCGAACGAGCTTGATCCATAGTGAGTGGCTGAACCGGTGCTCCAGTCACGGGCGCCTCAACCGCCCAGTTCACCATGGGAGGGTCACTGGTCCCTGCCCTGGCGTGTTGAAAAGGTTTCTCGCATCGTACTCCAGAGGTAAGCGACTCTGGTGTCTCCTTCTCATGGCTTCATTTGAAGCGTTTTGATCCAAGGTGAGCCGGAAAGAGTTTGCCTAAAACCGTTGTGCCTGGGCGTCCAAAGTCGCTCGCTCCATGGCCATCCTAACGTTCTCAGCCGCCAGTTGTTCCTTGGCTTGAGCTATCTCATCTCGTAACCCCGCACATCCACCTTATGTTGTTCCTAAGTGTCCGGGGTCACTTCCACCCCGATTAGAGTCGCTAAAGCCTCCAACAACTCCATCAGAACCTGAGCCGGCGGGCGCGTAGAGCCGGCAGCACCAGCCGTTGCCGAAGCAGTCGATGAGCCGAGTGCTAGCTCTGTACCAGCCATGAAGATCGCAACCCTGTTCGGCTGCTTATAGGGGTCCGGAATACTATTGCCATCGGAACAGCCCCCAAGCCGGCCATCTTATACTTGATACATTGAATTGGTCTCGCCTGTGGACGATTCAACATCAGAGTAGATGGCCGTATCACCGCCAAATACAAATCCTTCCTCAAATTGCGCCCCATGGTTGAACCTGGGTGGGTCGTGCATGCTGAGTCATCTCGATGATGGCGATGCAAGTGTCCGGCTCAGGGCCCGGTTCGCCTATCTTGCCGATGAAGACGTGGATTCCGCCGAAGGGGACCCGATACCCATACTTGATTGAGCCGGCCTCGGGGCTCTAGCCTACGTCGTCGATGTAGAGCTTTCCGCGACGACTCTTGGTCATCCGGCCCACAGCATATCCCTTGATCCCTAGGAAGTTGCCCTTTAAGAACTTGAAACCACCGTGCACTGGCCCACGGTGGGCGCCAACTGCCGTGGACTTGACACGACAGATGTCCTAGCGGAAGGACTTAGTCATGGAGCCATTTCAACTAGGTTAGCTTAAAGGGGTTAATCGGGACAAAGGACACAGGGAGTTTATACCAGTTCGACCCCTCGTGGTGGAGGTAAAGGCCTACTCCAGTTTGGGGTTGTATTGCTTGGGTTTCGATTACCAGGGAGCGAATACGCTTGACCTAGCTCTCGATCTGTTCTTTCTTGTCCTTCACCCGCCACCGGGTCGTCCCTTTATATACATAGGTAGATGCCCGATGGCTTACAGAGTCCTGGCCGACTCATACACAACGTGGCCGGCTCAGTGACTAACTGTCAGGACCCTGATTCCAAGTCACATCGATATAGCCGGAAACACCTCATATCACTTTGTACTTCTTCATACACACTTTCACCACTTACCGCCGTTTACACGACATGTACTCGGCAACCTTCAAGCGGAAGCCCAGCGAGGGTGTCGGCCACGGCCTACCTAAACACTTAAGTCTCTAGTCCAGGTTTATCGCCTATCCAGGTTCCATCCGCAGGGAGTCCGGCCGAGGTTTCCACATACGGCCCCGAACGATGTGAACAGGGTTCCCGAGACACCAAACGGGTGACTCGAGTACACCGTGCCACGGTGTATCTACCGCAACATAGCCCACCCCTAGGGTCAGCACTACGCACGGCTGCCAACACATAACCTACAAACACCAGAAACTATTTGCAACTCCTGGACAGAGTACTAGGGTGATTAAGAAGCCGAGAGGGTCAATTAAGGATCCCAATGCATGGTAGTAGCTGAATCTTAAATCACACATACAGATCTCAGTTCTTAGGGACGATCTCAATGAAACAACCCACCATGTACTCCTACATGGCCTCTCATCGATACCTTTACCAAAACATGTTCAACACATCCCTCATATTACCGACATAAGCATTTCACTCTAGCCCATCACCCAGATGAACCAGACCTGACACAACTCTAAGCATAGCAGGCATAGCAAGGTAGGAATCACATACATGGCTCAATCAACTCCTACACATGCTAGTGGGTTTCATCTAGTTACTGTGCCAATAACAGGTCATGCAGAGGATAAGGGTTCAACTACCGTAGCACACAGCAGTTTGAATCGCGTTGTCTTAATGCAGTAAACAAGAGCAGAAGCAAGAACATGGGTTTGTATCAGAATGATCAATGGGTTGCTTGCCTGATGGAGTGGTAGTGGGATACTACCCTTCAGTTGGATACTCGTGAATATCCTCGGAGGCAGAACCTACCACGAGGAACACATCGGAACACAATCAACACATGACGATATGCAACAATATGATGCATGCTATGACATGGCAATATGAATGTGTCTTAGCCTAATGCAAGCTATAACACAAAGGAATGTGCTTATTTGAATCAAAGATTCAATTATTAGCTTATTAAACATGGCTTTAATAGTGCATTTCCTTATTCTGCTTAAACAGCAAGGTAAACTTGTTTTGTCATGCATGAAACCATTACAGATGGATAGATTGAATTTTTCTGATCATTTTTCATATATAAATCTTTGCATTTGGAGCTATGGTTGATTTTCTATGATTTTTAGAAGTTTTGACTATTTTCTGGAATTTCCTATTAAAGAATAAATCCAGTAATTTAATTACTGCGTCAGCATTACGTCAGGGTGACGTCAGTGGTCAACGGGGATGTCCAGGTCAAACCTGACTGGTGGGTCCCGTGTGTCAGTAGTTAATTAAGCTAATTATTTTTAATTAAAACTAATCTGATTTAGTTAACAGAGGGGGGGGGGCACTGGTCATTGACTCAGGGGAGTCAAACTGGGGTCAAACCCCTGGTCAGCGGGGCTAATCCCGCCGGCGACTCGATGCCGGCGAGGCCCGAGACGGTGGCGCAGCTCGGAAAACGCCCACAGGGCACGGGCGGGGCCGTTCTTGGGCTCGTTGGAGAGCTCTTGCAGTCGCGCATCTAGTGGTGGTGGAGGCCGGGCCTACGGTGGCCGGAGACGACGACGGCGAGCTCCAAGGCGGTGGCCGGAGTTCGGCCATGTGCGGGGTGTGGGCTGCGGCGTGTAAACGCGAAAACTAAGGCGCTAGCGAGGCACTACGCGATGCGGCAAGCACGTTGCATAGCACGGGATGACCAAATGGTCGCCGGAGCGACGCCGGCGACAAGCTCGAGCGGAGACGAGCTTCGGCCATGGTGGAACTATGGCCTAGATAGTGCAAATGCATGGGAAAGAAGAGGGGAAAAGCGGCGGAGCTCACAGGGAGGTCGATGAGCAGCTCAGTGGGCTCGGGGGCGACCAGAGCGAGGCGAATCGATGAACGGCGTCTGGCGGGTACCGAGGTTGAAGACGGCCCGATGGCGGTGATGCAGGGCCTCCGGCAAAGCGTGGCTCGGTGGGGAGGGCGAGGGCGTCGCGGCGGAGCTTCTGGACATGTCAGAGAGGCGAGGGGGTGACGGAGGGCGCGACTACGGCGGTGAGACGGCGACAGGTGCGTCGGCCATGGTGCGGGAGAGGGTGAGGGAGACGAGGGGAGAGTGAGCGAGGATGAGAGGGGGACGTGGGGGTCACGTGGCATCCCTGGACGTCTCCGGGATGTCGGCAGAAGTAGGAGGTGGCCGGCGTGTGGCCGCGGGCGCCGGCCACGCGCTCCGCGTCCTCCTGGCGGGAGGTGGACGACGACTCGCAAGCCAGTCGGCTGGGCCGAGTCAGGTGGCTGGGCCAGCACAGGTAAGGCCCAGGTGGGCTCCCTCTCTCTCTCTTTTTTTTTGATTTGTTTCTGTTTTTTTTCTATTTAACTACAACTGTTGGGCTTTAATTAAAATACTAAAACATTTCCAAAAATCCTGAATATAATTGTGGGCTCTGTTTAGAATATTTCCAACAGCAAACATTTATTTCCAGAGTTATTTGAGCATTTAAATTATTTTATAGCATTTAAATGCCCAAATTCAAATACTTATGATTTAATTCAATGACCTTCTATTGACCTAGAAAATTGTGCACCAATTTTGCCAGAGGTTCTAACCAAGACAAAGAGGGTGAACTTTTTAGAAGGTCATTTCAGGTTCATTGAAAATAATTTTAGTAAACCCTAGTTGTTTCCAGGGGGGTGTTGGGGGTTTCTGCCTTCCCCATTTCAAATTTAAGAGAAATTTAAACATGATGCACACTCTAATGCTTGAACTAGCTAGGGTGTGACAACTCACCCCCACTCAAAAGAATCTCGTCCCGAGATTTAGGATCCTCTGGAAAGAAGGTGGGGTACTCGGGTCGAAGACGATCCTCCCTTTCCCAAGTGGCTTCTTTCTCGGAATGGTGTGACCATTGAACCTTGAGAAACTTGATATTATGACGTCGAGTGGTACGCTCGGCTTGATCAAGGATACGAACGGGATATTCCCGATATGAGAGGTTATCTTGTAGATCAAGCGTATCGTGGTCCACTCCACGGATAGGATTCGCGAAGCAACGCCTGAGTTGTGAAACGTGGAAGACACCGTGAACTCTGGAAAGATGCGGAGGTAGTTCCAATTGGTAGGCAACTTCTCCTCGTTTGGCAAGAATGCGAAAGGGTCCAATGTAACGAGGAGCCAATTTTCCTTTGATACCGAAACGATGGGTTCCCTTTAACGGGATAACCCGAAGGTAAGCATTCTCGTCGGCTTCATAAGTCATAGGCTTATGTTTACGATCATATTGACTCTTTTGACGAGATTGGGCTATTTTCAATTTCTCACGAATAACGCAAACCTGCTCTTCTGCTTCCTGAATCATATTTGGGCCAAAGAGATGTCTTTCCCCGGTTTCTGACCAGTTAAGAGGCGTTCGACATTTTCGTCCATAAAGAACTTCGAAAGGAGCCTTGCCTAAGCTAGCTTGATAACTATTGTTATAAGCAAACTCCGCGAAGGGAAGGCATTTCTCCCAACTCATTCCGAACGAGATGACAGAAGCTCGGAGCATATCTTCCAGAATTTGATTGACTCGCTCTACCTGACCACTTGATTGAGGATGGAAGGCGGTACTAAAAGAGAGACGAGTTCCCATAGCATTTTGGAAACTTTCCCAAAATCGAGAGGTGAAGAGACTCCCACGGTCTGAGTTAATTTCCAATGGAACACCATGAAGAGACACTATTCGGGAGATGTATAAATCGGCTAGCTGGCTAGCGGTGATACTCTCACGAACAGGTAGGAAATGGGCTACTTTGGAAAGTCGGTCGATCACGACGAAGATGGCATTATTCCCTCTCTTGGTCCTGGGAAACCCAGTGATGAAATCCATACTGATTTTATCCCATTTCCACTCGGGAATAGCCAAAGGTTGAAGGGTGCCAGCAGGCCGTTGATGCTCTGCTTTAACACGACGACAAACGTCGCAATTAGCAATGTATTGAGCGATTTCTCTCTTCATCCTAGTCCACCAAAACCTCTGGCGTAGGTCTTGATACATTTTAGTACTACCGGGATGAATGGTGAGAGGGGATTCATGAGCTTCCTTAAGGATCAACTGGCGTAGATGTTGTTTCTTGGGAACCACCAAACGGTTCTCGAAGAAGACAGCACCTCGCTCATCCATGGAGAAACATTTAGCAACTCCGCTAGTGATGTTTTCCTTAATTCGGGATATGCCCTTATCATACCGCTGGGCGGTTATGATTTGATCCATAAGGTTAGGTTTCACTACCAGGGTGGATAGAAAATCTCGAGGAACAATGTGAAGATTAATCTTACGAAATTCCTCATGGAGAAGTGGTTGACTTTGTTGTAACATCAGGTTGTTACAATAGGACTTGCGGCTTAGCGCATTGCCATGACATTGGCTTTGCCCGGGGTGTAAGTTATTCCTAAATCGTAATCCGAGATCAACTCAACCCAACGTCTTTGCCTGAGATTCAAATCTGGTTGGGTGAAGATATATTTCAAACTTTGGTGATCGGTGAAGATCTCGCAACGATTACCGAGAAGGTAATGTCGCCAAGTTTTAAGTGCATGGACTACAGCTGCAAGCTCTAGATCATGTGTGGGATAATTTTCCTCATGTGGGTTTAATTGCCGTGAAGCATAGGAAATTACCTGACGATCTTGCATGAGTATGCAACCTAGTCCTTGTCGCGAGGCGTCGCAATAGATAATAAAGTCCTTGGAGAAATCTGGTGGAACCAGTACGGGAGCAGATGCCAGGCGTCTTTTCAGTTCCTGAAAACTGAACTCGCACTATGGAGTCCACTCAAACTTTTTATCTTTCTTGAGGAGTTCAGTTAGAGGTTTAGCAACCTTGGAGAAATTCTCAACGAAGCGGCGGCAATAGCTCGCTAAGCCAAGGAAGCTCCAAACTTGCTTAACCGTCTCAGGTGGAGTCCAATCAAGGACGGCTTGAACTCGCTCGGGATTGATAGCAATACCCTTACCAGAGATTACATGGCCTAGATAGGTCACTTCTGGCAACCAAAATTCACACTTGGAGAATTTGGCATAAAGACGATGCTCTCGGAGTTTCATCAATACCAGCCTTAGATGTTCGGCATGTTCCTCTTCGTTCTTGGAGTAGATGAGTATGTCATCGAGGTATACTACGACGAATTTATCCAAATACTCCATGAAGACCGAGTTCATTAACCGGGAGAAGGTGGCTTGGGCATTGGTTAAACCGAAGGACATAACGGTGTACTCGTATTGGCCATAACGAGTAACAAAGGCCGTTTTGGGAATGTCCCCGTTTCTGATTTTGATTTGATGGTAGCCCAACCTCAAATCCATCTTGGAGAAGACTGAGGATCCAGCGAGCTGATCATACAGATCATTGATCCTGGGAAGCGGGTATTTGTTCTTGATGGTGACCAAATTGACACGTCGATAATCCACAACCATTTGATCCGTTCCATCCTTCTTCTTAACGAAGAGGATGGGGCAAGCCCAAGGAGAGGAACTAGGACGGATGAAACCCTTTTTCAAGGACTCATCGAGTTGGTTCTTAAGCTCTGCTAGTTCCAAGGGTGCCATCTTGTAAGGTCTTCTAGAAATTGGAATGGTTCCTGGAACAAGGTCTATCACAAACTCAACATCCCTGTCAGGTGGAACACCTGGCAGTTCTTCTGGAAAGACATCCGAAAAGTCTCGGACTACCAGAACATCCTCAAGGTCTGGAAGGGGTTGGCATTTAAGGAGTAAAGCTGGCGCTTGGCCACTCGAGTTAAGACATTGACTGTCTTGCCCGATGGGTGAGTAAGTTGAACGGTTCTAGTGGCACAATCGATCTTAGCATAATGAGCTGACATCCAGTCCATACCCAAGATGATGTTTATGTCCGTGGACTTGAGAGCTATTAATGATGCAAGGAAGACAAGTCTATCGACAAGAATTTCGTTCCCATGGCTTACTCTAGAAGTTTGCCATTTGGAACCCGGAGTTTGAATTACCATGGAAGTGGGCATGTCACAGAATGTCGTGTTGTGCAATCGAGCATAGTTCTCGGATATAAATGAATGAGATGCTCCAGTATCGAAAAGAACAGATGCCGGATGGCAGTTAACAAGGAGCGTACCAAGGACGACGTTGGGATCCTCATGGGCCTCCTCAGCTGAAACATAGTTGACATGGCCACGGGCAGTAGTGACCGGCTTGGCGTAGAATGTCTTTCCCGCGGGCTTACCACAGCTATCAGACTTTCCAGTTTGAATGGGGTTGTTGTTCTGGGGACACTCTCGACTATAGTGACCCGGCTCTCCACACTTAAAGCATGTCACCATAGTGGGGCGTGGAGCAGCATTAGCAGCGGGGCCACCTTAGGGCTTGGGCGGTGCAAATTGCTGGTTGGGACGAGGCGCCTCAAAGGATGGCCTCGGGATGAACCTGGGTGGCAGTGCCGTGCTTGGAATCCACACCCGGCGCTTCTGGGTTCCAGAGCCGGATGAAGAGCCAAAATCACGGGAGTGCTTGTGTGAAGCGTCATAATCAGTCTGGCCTGTCTCAGCACTGATGGCTTTATTGACCAACTTCTGAAAGGATGTGCACTCGTGCAGACGGAGATCGTGGCGAAGCTCAGGGCTAAGTCCCTTGCGGAACCTTGCCTGCTTCTTAGCGTCAGTAGATACCTCTTCAAGGGCATAACGTGCCAGATTCCCAAATTCACGACTATAAGCATCCACAGTCAGTCTTCCTTGGGTGAAGTTGCAGAACTCCTCCCTCTTGCGATCCATGAGACCTTCCGGGATGTGATGCTCATGGAAAGCCTCACTGAATTCAGCCCAAGTAGTGATTTGGCCGACCGGGGGCATAGCTTCGAAGTTTTCCCACCAAAGGCTAGCAGGGCCTTCGAGGTGATAGGCAGCATAAGTAACCTTGTCGGCTTCGGCTACATTGGCAGAACGTAGCTTGTGAGTGATGCTACGAAGCCAGTCATCCGCGTCGAGGGGTTCGACGGAATGGTTAAACCTTGGTGGGTATAGCTTGATGAAGTCATTGATTGACACCAAGTCATTTCGCAGATGGCGTGCAGTGTTCTGTTCAATCCGCTCTAGCAGGCGGTTAGTCTCACGCTTGTTTCTTTCCGCCTCCAGCATCACTTCGGCCAGAGAAGGCGGGTGAGGCAGATTTTCACCCCTAGCTGCACTGGCTTCCCCCTACTCCGAGGCAGCAGGGTTGTTGCGGGTGTTGACCATCCTAGGAGAAAACAAGACAATGGTTTAGATAAGGATGGCTCAAACTTAGCAAGGAGTGTAGAATGTAATGGATAACACAGAATGCAGAGATGTTCATCCGTATGTCATGGTAATATAAAACTGCCATATATATACCAACGGTCATACACATCATACATAGTTTAGTACAAGCCCAGGCTACAGTACAACTATGATGAAAGATGTTACATCTCATCGGAGGCATTCCAAGCTCCTATACATTATTTGTCTACACCTCCGGAATTGACTACACGCCAAGTCATATTCCACAAGTCACACAGGACAGTGGAGATACAACTATTACAATACTAGTGATACTACTACTAACTCAGACAGCTCCGTAGTAGTCCTCATAGAAGTCACCTCCATAGCCTGGAAGTTCAACGTGACCATCCGGGAACAGACGGTCCTGAGGAGCCTGTGGACCATAGGGACTAGGATGAGGTCTTGGACCAACAAACGGTGGCCTGCGGGGACCACGGGGTGGGGTAATGCCTCCCACATCACGCCAATCCACCATGTCTGGCAAAGCAGATCTCACAGGATACAGATCCCTTGTATCCATACATCCAGCTTGCACCGCAGGTGCAAACCGAGTCAATGTGGCCCAATGATCAGCACGGGTATTGAAAAGCTCCAGTCTCAAGGCCCGATTCTCTCGGTCCTTATCTTCGAGCATCTCAGCAGTGGTACGAGTTAATGAGTCCTCCTGAGTGGAGTCAGCATAGATAGCCTGAAGATACCCTTGCGCTCCCGGAAGTGAAGCTGGCATGTAATGGAAGTCGGTGTTCCGAAGCAGGCCAGTCAGGACTCGCATAATGGTCATCATGGAATAGGCAGCATCCTGCGCAGCCATCTCGACAGTAACCCCGAGTCCATAGGAACAGTGAAGGGGCTCGATAGATCCAGGATAAGAAGGAAATATCCTGACGATGCAGAAATATTGGCTTTGATTAAAGTCTCGGAATTGCTCTTCGACGGTGTATTCGGGATACCAACGGTAACCCGTCTCGATCATTACCCGGACTAACATAGCAGTATGACCGGGCACGTCGAGGCACCGGGTCAGGCGAACCACTTGGTTTTGAGCACGGTTGGCCATCTGAAAGCACAACCACAATGCAAAGACATCAGAATTTCTAGGGAAAATTGGACAGCATAACAGCTGTAAATGCTCAGAAAAAGATTTGCGACATCCACAACAGTTTGCAATACCACTCAACAACATCATATCAAGGTTCTGATCCAATTAGCAACATACTAAGAATAGTAGAAACTGAACTGGGACTTGTAACAACAATCCTATAAGCTACTACGGATTAGTAACACGTGAACCTGATAGAAGAAGAGAGCCTAGTCCTTGACCCACGTTGAATGAGAAGAGAATGACTCAGATCAGAGGCATAGGGTAAAGGAGTAAAAGAGCCTTACGTTCCCTCCCACAATCAATTCCCCTACATATAACTAAAGCATTTCTAGACTCGACATTGACCAGTTTGGCTCAACGAACCTACAGGCAGTCCGGCTCTGATACCAACGCTGTCAGGACCCCGATTCCAAGTCACATCGATCTAGCCGGTAACACCTCATATCACTTTGCGGCCTCACACATGGTATCCCACGGGTGTCGCCTTACCATGGCCCGGGACCGTTTGCGCCTTTTGGCTCACGTATATGATAGTGTCGCTAGCATCCATATGACAGAGAACCCGGGCCGACATGGCTAGTCGTGAACCCAAAGCGGCACAGACCTATGGAGACAGGCATACATGAATCACATCGAGCATGTCGGTCATCAGCGAGTGATTCCGGGCTGTAGCACTGGGCTAACAGGACTCCGGGGGACCCGGGCTGTGGCAGGCTAGGCAGGACTCCGGAAGTCACCGCGTGACATTTCCCCGAAGGGACAGACATAGGAACTAAGTGAAACACATGCCGGCCAGTCAAGTGTCCTAAACAGTAGTGCTGGGCTAGCAGGACTCCGGCGAACCGGGCTGTAGCGGACTACTATGGCTCGAGGAACACTAGACTACATTTCCCCATAAGAAAGGCTGCCAAGGATAAACAACTAGGTTGTCGGATCCCACTCATACCAAGCATTTCAATCATACACACAATATGCCCGATATGAGTACATACAACATGGCATCACAACAAAACTCTACAACTCAAGTACTTTATTTAAAAGGCTCCAGGGAGCCATACATAACATGTTCATACAGATAGGGGTCACATGAACTGACACTCAAGTCATACAATCATACAAGCACATGCGGAAGCAACCGGTCTGAGTACGGACACTAGAAAGAAAGAAGGCTTTTCAAAGCCTGTCTATCTACATAGGGCCCTCCATGGCCAGGATCACCACCTGGGTGGCTAGTCACTCATCGACGTCAAGGTCTACATAAAACCCATCGGAGGGGGCAGTGTTGTCGTCTGAAAACAGTAATTAAGCAAACATGAGTACAAGGTACTCAGCAAGTCTTACATCAGAACCTAATATACATGCTCATTCTCAAGAAGGTGGTGGGGTTATTGCAGCAAGCCAGCTTTGACTCTTGGCTAAGCTATCCTACGGAACTTCACCAGTAAAATAGTTTTCGCACACGAGTCCACTACTCACCAACACAATACTCCACCGTGGATCCTCCCTTGTCATCCTACGAGAGGGCCATCCTCGGTACTCACACTTATCTTGAGTCTTTTAGTAGTATCCATTAACTTGTCTATGAACTGTATAGGCAACCAAGTAATCCTTTACCGCGTACACGGCTATTCGAATAGTTTTATACCCTGCAGGGGTGTACTTCTTCATACACGCTTTCACCACTTACCGCCGTTTACACGACATGTACTCGGCAACCTTCAAGCGGAAGCCCAGCGAGGGTGTTGGCCACGGCCTACCTAAACACTTAAGTCTCTAGTCCAGGTTTATCGCCTATCCAGGTTCCATCCGCAGGGAGTCCGGCCGAGGTTTCCACATACGGCCCCGAACGATGTGAACAGGGTTCCCGAGACACCAAACGGGTGACTCGGTACACCATGCCACGGTGTATCTACCGCAACATAGCCCACCCCTAGGGTCAGCGCTACGCACGGCCGCCAACACATAACCTACAAACACCAGAAACTATTTGCAACTACTGGACAGAGTACTAGGGTGATTAAGAAGCCGAGAGGGTCAATTAAGGATCCCAATGCATGGTAGTAGCTGAATCTTACATCACACATACAGATCTCAGTTCTTACGGACGATCTCAATGAAACAACCCACCATGTACTCCTACATGGCCTCTCATCGATACCTTTACCAAAACATGTTCAACACATCCCTCATATTACCGACATAAGCATTTCACTCTAGCCCATCACCCAGATGAACCAGACCTGACACAACTCTAAGCATAGCAGGCATAGCAAGGTAGGAATCACATACATGGCTCAATCAACTCCTACACATGCTAGTGGGTTTCATCTAGTTACTGTGGCAATGACAGGTCATGCAGAGGATAAGGGTTCAACTACCATAGCACACAGCAGTTTGAATCGCGTTGTCTTAATGCAGTAAACAAGAGCAGAAGCGAGAACATGGGTTTGTATCAGAATAATCAATGGGTTTCTTGCCTGATGGAGTGGTAGTGGGATACTGCCCTTCAGTTGGATACTCGTGAATATCCTCGGAGGCAGAACCTACCACGAGGAACACATCGGAACACAATCAACACATGACGATATGCAACAATATGATGCATGCTATGACATGGCAATATGAATGTGTCTTAGCCTAATGCAAGCTATAACAGAAAGGAATGTGCTTATTTGAATCAAAGATTCAATTATTAGCTTATTAAACATGGCTTTAATAGTGCATTTCCTTATTCTGCTTAAACAGCAAGGTAAACTTGTTTTGTCATGCATGAAACCATTACAGATGGTAGATTGAATTTTTCTGATCATTTTTCATATATAAATCTTTGCATTTGGAGCTATGGTTGATTCTATGATTTTTAGAAGTTTTGACTATTTTCTGGAACTTCCTATTAAAGAATAAATCCAGTAATTTAATTACTGCGTCAGCATTACGTCAGGGTGACGTCAGTGGTCAACAGGGACGTCCAGGTCAAACCTGACTGGTGGGTCCCGCGTGTCAGTAGTTAATTAAGCTAATTATTTTTAATTAAAACTAATCTGATTTAGTTAACAGAGGGGGGCCCACTTGTCATTGACTCAGGGGAGTCAAACTGGGGTCAAACCCCTGGTCAGCGGGGCTAATCCCGCCGGTGACTCGACGCCAGCGAGGCCCGAGACGGTGGCGCAGCTCGGAAAACGCCCATAGGGCACGGGCGAGGCCGTTCTTGGGCTCGTTGGAGAGCTCTTGCAGTCGCGCATCTAGTGGTGGTGGAGGCCGGGCCTACGGTGGCCGGAGACGACGACGGCGAGCTCCAAGGCGGCGGCCGGAGTTCGGCCATGTGCGGGGTGTGGGCTGCGGCATGCAAACGCGAAAACTAATGCGCTAGCGAGGCACTACGCGATGCGGCAAGCACGTTGCATAGCACGGGATGACCAAATGGTCGCCGGAGCGACGCCGGCGACAAGCTCGAGCGGAGATGAGCTTCGGCCATGGTGGAACTATGGCCTAGAGGGTGCAAATGCATGGGAAAGAAGAGGGGAAAAGTGGCGGAGCTCATAGGGAGGTCGATGAGCAGCTCAGTGGGCTCGGGGGCGACCGGAACAAGGCGAATCAATGAACGGCGTCCAGCGGGTACCGAGGTTAAAGACGGCCCGATGGCGGTGATGCAGGGCCTCCGGCGAAGCGTGGCTCGGTGCGGAGGGCGAGGGCTTCGCGGCGGAGCTTCCGGACATGTCAGAGAGGCGAGGGGGTGACGGAGGGTGCGACTACGGCGGTGAGACGGCGACAGGTGCGTCGGCCATGGTGCGGGAGAGGGTGAGGGAGACGAGGGGAGAGTGAGGGAGGATGAGAGGGGGACGTGGGGGTCGCGTGGCATCCCTGGACGTTTCCGGGACGTTGGCAGAAGCAGGAGGTGGCTGGCGTGTGGCCGTGGGCGCCGGCCACGCGCTCCGCGTCCTCCTGGTGGGAGGTGGACGACGACTGGCAAGCCAGTCGGCTGGGCCGAGCCAGGTGGCTGGGCCAGCACAGGTAAGGCCCAGGTGGGCTCCCTCTCTCTCTCTCTTTTTTATTTGTTTCTGTTTTTTTCTATTTAACTGCAACTGTTGGGCTTTAATTAAAATACTAAAACGTTTCCAAAAATCCTGAAAATAATTGTGGGCTCTGTTTAGAATATTTCCAACAGCAAACATTTATTTCCAGAGTTATTTGAGCATTTAAATTATTTTATAGCATTTAAATGCCCAAATTCAAATACTTATGATTTAATTCAATGACCTTCTGTTGACCTAGAAAATTGTGCACCAATTTTGCCAGAGGTTCTAACCCAAGACAAAGAGGGTGAACTTTTTAGAAGGGCATTTCAGGTTCATTGAAAATAATTTTAGTAAACCCTAGTTGTTTCCAGGGGGGTGTTGGGGGTTTCTGCCTTCCCCATTTCAAATTTAAGAGAAATTTAAACATGATGCACACTCTAATGCTTGAACTAGCTAGGGTGTGACACTAACTAATCTTGCCTTATGATACAAGTTATATATGTATGGCGGTTCATCCTCTTGGGCTTCAAGTCGCCTCTAGGTCTCAGGTCGTCAATGGGCTTGTATGAGCCGCCATCTTCATTGATAAATCGCCCATGGTATGGCCCGACCCCTACTGGGTGGTTCATACCCAATAGTTATATCCCCAACAACCACCATCATCATTTTAGAAAGAAACTTGAGTACACGGGTATGGGCACTCCCCTTGGATTATGCTAAGCTTGGGGCAGGTGCCCCGGTATCGTATCACCATCACTTTTATTATCTTTACCTATTTCTAGTTTGATCCTTAGCTATTTTGTGATTTAGTTGAATACAAGTTTAGTATGATCTATTTTCGAGTGCTAGTTTTGTGATCTATCTATCTATATAATCAAGTTGAGATTATACAATAAAGAGTAGTTTGAGTTTTTGCTTCTTTACTTTTGTGTTTCAATCTTAGCAATGAAAATACTGGAAAGATCATATGCTCATCTTATGAAAGAAATGACATTACATAATGAAAATTTTAAGTGGTAAAATTTATTCAAAGTTAACAAACATAGCATTGGTCAATGATGCAATTCATGAAAGAGTTAACAAGGGAAGAGAAGATGCACATATAAATATACTATCTTGGACATCTTTTGTCATTGTGAGCCCCCATTGAGTATTTTATGTCAAATTATTGACGTTGGACAAGGAAGACAACACAATGACTTATGTTTGATTATATTGACATATAAGTTATATTGTTATAGATCCTCCAGTATGTGATGCTTGCTCAATATCTTTGCTATCAAAAGTCCACACTAAGTAGAGATACTACTTGTGCATCCAAAAACCCTTAAGCCCAGTTTCATGTCATGAGAGTCCGCTATACCTACCTATGGATTGAATAAGATCCTTCAAGTAAGTAGTCATCGGTGCATAAGGCAATAAAAATTACTTCTAAATATGTATGATATTTTATTGTAAGGGAAAATAAGCTTTGTACGATCTTGTGATGGTAAAGAAATAAAAACCACAGACTGCATAATAAAGGTTGCTATCACAAGGGGCAATATAAAGTGACGTTCCTTTGCATTAAGAGCTTTGCTACCTCTTGAGCATTGCGTTGGTTTTCCCTTGAAGAGGAAAGGGTGATGCAGCAAAGTAGCGTAAGTATTTCCCTCAGTTTTTGAGAACCAAGGTATCAATCCAATAGGAGACTACACGCAAGTCCCTCGTACCTACACAAACAAATAAGAACCTCGCAACCAACACGATAAAGGGGTTGTCAATCCCTTCACGGTCACTTACGAGAGTGAGATCTATAGAGATAATAATAATATGATAAATATTTTTGGTATTTTATGATATAGATTGAAAGTAAAGATTGCAAAGTAAAATAGATTGGAAACTTATATGATAAAAGATAGACTAGGGGGCCATAGGTTTCACTAGTGGATTCTCTCAAGATAGCATAAGTATTACGGTGGGTGAACAAATTACTGTCGAGCAATTGATAGAAAAGTGCATAATTATGAGAATATCTAGGCATGATCATGCATATAGGCATCACGTCCGCGACAAGTAGACCGAAACGATTCTGCATCTACTACTATTACTCCACACATCGACCGCTATCCAACATACATCTAGAGTATTAAGTTCATAAGAATGGAGTAACGCATTAGGCAAGATGACATGATGTAGAGGGATAAACTCAAGCAATATGATATAAACCCAATCTTTTTATCCTCGATGGCAACAATACAATACGTGCCTTGCTGCCCCTGCTGTCACTGGGAAAGGACACCGCAAGATTCAACCCAAAGCTAAGCACGTCTCCCATTGGAAGACAGATCAATCTAGTAGGCCAAACCAAACTAATAATTCGAAGAGACTTGCAAAGATAAGCAATCATGCATAAAAGATTTCAGAGAAGAATCAAATATTGTTCATAGATAAACTTGATCATAAACCCACAATTCATCGGATCTTGACAAACACACGGCAAAAAGAATTACATCGAATAGATCTCCAAGAAGATCGAGAAGAACTTTGTATTGAGATCCAAAGAGAGAGAAGAAGCCATCTAGCTAATAACTATGGACCGGAAGGTCTGTGGTAAACTACTCACACATCATCGGAGAGGCTATGGTGTTGATGTAGAAGCCCTCCGTGATCGATCCCCCCTCCGGCAGAGCTCCAAAAAAGGCCCCAAGATAGGATCTCTTGGGTACAGAAGGTTGCGACGGTGGAAATAGGGTTTCGTGGTGCTCCTTGATGTTTTCGGAGTATATGGATATATATAGGAGGAAGAAGTAGGTCGGTGGAGCTGCGAGGGGCACACGAGGGTGGGGTGTGCCCTCCTGCCTCATGGCCACCTCATTTCTTTCTTGACGTCTACTCCAAGTCCCCTGGATCACGTTTGTTCCAAAAATAACTCTCCCAAAGGTTTCATTCCGTTTGGATTCCGTTTGATATTCCTTTTCTGCGAAACACTTAAATAGGCAAAAAAACAGCAATTTGCACTGGGCCTTGGGTTAGTAGGTTAGTCCCAAAAATAATATAAAAGTGTATAAATAAGCCCATTAACATCCAAAACAGATAATATAATAGCATGTAACAATAAAAAATTATAGATACGTTGGAGACGTATCAAGCATCCCCAAGCTTAATTCCTTCTCGTCCTCGAGTAGGTAAATGATAAAAACAGAATTTTTGATGTGGAATGCTACCTAGCATAATTCTCAATGTAATCTTCTTTATTGTGGCATGAATGTTCAGATACGAAAGATTCAAGAAAAAAGTTTAATATTGACATAAAAATAATAATACTTCAAGCATACTAACTAGGCAATCATGTCTTCTCAAAATAACATGGCAAAAGAAAGTTCATTCCTACAAAATCATATAGTTTGGTCATGCTCCATTTCGTCACAAAAGAATGCTCTCATCTTCCACAACCCTGATGACAAGCCAAGCAATTGTTTCATACTTTAGTAATCTCAAACTTTTTCAACTTTCATGCAATACATGAGCATGAGCCATGGATATAGCACTATGAGTGGAATAGAATATGATGATAGGGGTTATGTGGAGAAGACAAAAAAGGAGAAAGTCTCACATCGACACGGCTAATCAACGGGCTAGGGATATGCCCATCAATTGATGTCAATGCAAGGAGTAGGGATTTCCATGCAACGGATGCACTGGAGGTATAAATGTATGAAAGCTCAACAAAAGAAACTAAGTGGGTGTGCATCCAACTTGCTTGCTCACGAAGACCTAGGGCATTTGAGGAAGCCCATTGTTGTAATATACAAGCAAAGTTCTATAATGAAAAATTCCCACTAGTATATGAAAGTGACAAAACAAGAGACTCTCCATCATAAAGATCATGGTGCTACTTTGAAGCACAAGTGTGGAAAAAGAGGATAGTAGCATTGTCCCTTTTTATTTCCTTTTTCTTTTCTTTTTCTTTTTTGGGCCTTTTTTTATTTGGCCTTTCTTTTTTTATTTGGGACAATGCTCTACTAATGATGATCATCACACTTCTATTTATTTTCAACTCAATGATTACAACTCGATACTAGAACAAAATATGACTCTATATGAATGCCTCCAGCGGTGTACCGGGAAGGGCAATGAATCAAGAGTGACATGTATGATAAATTATGCATGGTGGCTTTGCCACAAATACGATGTCAACTACATGATCATGCAAAGCAATATGACAATGATGAAGCGTGTCATAAATGAAACGGTGGAAACTTGCATTGCAATATATCTCGGAATGGCTATGGAAATGCCATAATAGGTAGGTATGTTGGTTGTTTTGAGGTATAAGGTGGTTTATGTGTGATAGAGCATATCGTATCACGGGGTTTGGATGCACCGGCGAAGTTTGCACCAACTCTCAAGGTGAGAAAGGGCAATGCACGGTACCGAAGAGGCTAGCAATGATGGAAAGGTGAGAGTGTGTATAATCCATGGACTCAACATTAGTCATAAAGAACTCACATACTTATTGCAAAAATCTACAAGTCATCAAAAACCAAGCATTACACGCATGCTCCTAGGGGGGTAGATTGGTAGGAAAAGACCATCGCTCATCCCCGACTTCCACTCATAAGGAAGACAATCAAAGAACACCTCATGTTTCAAATTTGTTACACAACGGTTACCATACGTGCATGCTACGGGACTTGCAATCTTAAACACAGGTATTTCTCAAATTCACAACTACTCAACTAGCACACTCTAATATCACCATCTTTATATCTCAAAGCAATTATCAAGTATCATACTTCTCATAGTACTCAATGCACTTTTTATGATAGTTTTTATTATACCCATCCTGGATGCCTATCATATTAGGACTAATTTTATAACCAAAGAAATTACCATGTTGTTCTAAGGGACTCCCAAAATAATATAATTGAAGCATTAGAGATCAATAATTTCTATAAAATAAAACCACCACCGTGCTCTAAAAGATATAAGTGAAGTACTAGAGCAAAATTATCTAGCTCAAAAGATGTGTACAGCAAGGATGATTGTGGTAAACTAAAAAGCAAGGACTCAAATCATACAAGACGCTCCAAGAAAAACACATATCATGTGATGAATAAAAATATAGCCTCATGTAAAGTTACCGATGGAAGAAGACGAAAGAGGGGATGCCTTCCGGGCCATCCCCAAGATTAGGCTTTTGGTTGTCCTTGAATTTTACCTTGGGGTGCCTTGGTCATCCCCAAGCTTAGTCTCTTTCCACTCCTTATTCCATAATCCATCAAATCTTTACCCAAAACTTGAAAACTTCACAACACAAGACTCAACAGAAAATCTCATGAGCTCCGTTAGTATAAGAAAACAAACCACCACTTAAGGTACTGTAATGAACTCATTATTTATTTATATTGGTGTTAAACCTACTGTATTCCAACTTCTCTATGGTTCATACCCTCCGATACTAGCCATAGATGCATCAAAATAAGCAAACAACACATGAGAAACAGAATATGTCAAAAACAGAACAGTCTGTAGTAATATGTAGGTTTCGAATACTTATGTAACCCCAACAATTCTAAAATAAATTTGTGGACGTGAGTAATTTGTCTATTAATCATCTTCAAAAAGAATCAACCTAATCGCACTCTCTAGTAAAAAATGGCAGCAAATCTCGTGAGCGCTAAAGTTTCTGTTTTTACAGCAAGATCGCTAAAACTTTCCCCAAGTCTTCTCAAAGGTTCTACTTGGCACAAACACTAATTAAAAGCATAAAACCACATATAAACAGAGGCTAGATGAATTATTTACTAATAAACAGAATCAAAAATCAAGAAACAAAAATAAAATTGGGTTGTCTCCCAACAAACGCTATCATTTAACGCCCCTAGCTAGGCATAAAAGCAAGAATAGATCTAGGTATTATCATCTTTGGTATGCAATCCATAAGTGGCTCTCATAATAGATTCATAAGGTAATTTAATTTTCTTTCTAGGAAAGTGTTCCATGCCTTTCCTTAACAGAAATTGGAATCTAATATTCCCTTCTTTCATATCAATAATTGCACCAATCGTTCTAAGGAAAGGTCTACCAAGAATAATGGGACATGTAGGATTGCAATCAATATCAAGAACAATGAAATCTACGGGATTTCCTATCTGCAAGAATAAGAACATCATTAATCCTTCCCATAGGTTTCTTAATAGTGGAATCCATGAGATGCAAATTTAAAGAACAATCATCAAATTCACGGAAACCTAACACATCACACAAAGTTTTTGGAATCGTGGAAACGCTAGCACCCAAATCACATAAAGCATAGCATTCATGATCTTTAATTTTAATTTTAATAGTAGGTTCCCACTCATCATGAAGTTTCCTAGGGATAGAAACTTCTAATTCAAGCTTTTCTTCATAAGATTACATTAAAGCATCAACGATATGTTTGGTAAAAGCTTTATTTTGAATATAAGCATGCGGAGAATTTAGCACGGATTGCAACAAGGAAATACAATCTATCAAAGAGCAATTATCATAATTAAATTCCTTGAAATCCAAAATAGTGGGCTCATTACTATGTAAAGTTTTGACCTCTCCAATCCCAATTTTAACAATTTTTTCATCAAGATCTAAAAACTCCGAATCATTGGGACGCCTTTTAACTAGAGTTGACTCATCTCCAGTGCCATCATTATCAAGATTCATATTGCAAAACAAAGATTTAATAGGAGACACATCAATCACTTTTAGATCTTCATCCTTATTATCATCAAGTTCTTCCGGTTTGGCGGCCATCTTATTAACTAAGGTGGCCTGCTTATCCGAAATTTGGGCTATTAAGTTTTCAAGATGAGCGAACTAAGATTTCAGACCATAAAATTCTTTAGCCATATCATCGAGCTCTTTATTCATGTACCCCATAAAACTTTTTTGCTCTTTAAGCTCGTTTTTGAAGAAATTATTATGCTCAAACTGCAAGGACATAAAACTTCTAATGTTGTTTTCAATTTCTTACAACCTTCTAAGGTGAGGATCAACACTTTTTGGTAAAGCCATCGCGGCAAACAATCCAACACACTAGCACACAAGAAGGCAAGCAAAAAGAGGCGAACAAAAAAAGGGCGAATAAAATGACAAGGGTGAAGTGGGGGAGAGGAAAATGAGAGGCAAATGGCAAACAATGTAATACGAGGGATAAGAGTTTGTGATGGGTACTTGGTATGTCTTGACTTGTGCATAGATCTCCCCGGCAACGGCGCCAGAAATCGCACGTTGCCGGGAGATCGAATCTTGACTTGACTTGGTGTAAGCCTCCCCGGGAACTGCGCCAGAAATCCTTCTTGCTACCTCTTGAGCACTGCATTGGTTTTCCCTTGAAGAGGTAAGGGTGATGCAGCAAAGTAGCGTAAGTATTTCCCTCAGTTTTTGAGAACCAAGGTATCAATCTAGTAGGATACTACATGCACGTCCCTCGTACCTGCACAAACAAATAAGAACCTCGCAACCAACACAATAAAGGGGTTGTCAATCCCTTCACGGTCACTTACGAGAGTGAGATCTGATAGAGATAATAAAAATAAGATAAATATTTTTGGTATTTTATGATATAGATTGAAAGTAAAGATTGCAAAGTAAAATAGATTGGAAACTTATATGATAAAAGATAGACCCGGGGCCATAGGTTTCACTAGTGGCTTCTCTCAAGATAGCATAAGTATTACGGTGGGTGAACAAATTACTGTCGAGCAATTGATAGAAAAGTGCATAATTATGAGAATATCTAGGCATGATCATGTATATAGGCATCACGTCTATGACAAGTAGACCGAAACGATTCTGCATCTACTACTATTACTCCACACATCAACCGCTATGCAGCATGCATCTAGAGTATTAATTTCATAAGAACGGAGTAATGCGTTGGGCAAGATGACATGATGTAGAGGGATAAACTCAAGCAATATGATATAAACCCCATCTTTTTATCCTCGATGGCAACAATACAATACGTGCCTTGCTGCCTCTGCTATCACTGGGAAAGGACACCGCAAGATTGAACCCAAAGCTAAGCACTTCTCCCATTGCAAGAAAGATCAATCTAGTAGGCCAAACCAAACTGATAATTTGAAGAGACTTGCAAAGATAACCAATCATACATAAAAGATTTCAGAGAAGAATCAAATATTGTTCATAGATAAACTTGATCATAAACCCACAATTCATCAGATCTCGACAAACACACCGCAAAAAGAATTACATCGAATAGATCTCCAAGAAGATCGAGGAGAACTTTGTATTGAGATCCAAAGAGAGAGAATAAGCCGTCTAGCTAATAACTATGGACCCGAAGGTCTGTGGTAAACTACTCACACATCATCGGAGAGGCTATGGTGTTGCTATAGAAGCCCTCCGTGATCGATTCCCCCTCAGGCGGAGCTCCGGAAAAGGACCCAAGATGGGATCTCTTGGGTACAGAAGGTTGCGGCGGTGGAAATAGGGTTTCGTGGTGTTCCTGGATGTTTTCGGGGTATATGGATATATATAGGCGGAAGAAGTAGGTCGATGGAGCTACGAGGGGCCCACGAGGGTGGGGGCACGCCCAGAGGGGCAGGCGCGCCCTCCTGCCACGTGGCCACCTTGTTTCTTTCTTGGCGTCTACTCCAAGTCCCCTGGATCATGTTTGTTCCAAAAATAACTCTCCCGAAGGTTTCATTCCGTTTGGATTCCGTTTGATATTCCTTTTCTGCGAAACACAGAAATAGGCAAAAAAACAACAATTTGCATTGGGCCTTGGGTTTGTAGGTAAGGTTAGTCCCAAAAATAATATAAAAGTGTATAAATAAGCCCATTAACATCCAAAACAGATAATATAATAGCATGGAACAAACAAAAATTATAGATACGTTGGAGACGTATCAAGCTTGCACATCCAAAAACAAAAAGCGCATGACAACCTATGCTTCCCTCTGCGAAGGGCCTAATTTTTACTTTTATGTATTTACTTTTCATGCAAG
The DNA here is from genome assembly GCF_003073215.2 of Triticum urartu. Taxonomy (NCBI): domain Eukaryota; kingdom Viridiplantae; phylum Streptophyta; class Magnoliopsida; order Poales; family Poaceae; genus Triticum; species Triticum urartu. The sequence continues at coordinate 432,218,546 of NC_053023.1, read as the reverse complement.
AGTCAATAGTGTTCTTGTTGGAGACGTAACTACTAGGTATGACCCACCCAGGAGGGGCCGGGTCATACCATTGGCGATTTAAACATGAAGATGGTGGCTCATGGAATAAGCTTATTGAAGGCCCAAGACCCGGAGGCGACTTGAGGCTCAAAGGTGTGAGCCGCCATATGTAAAACTTGTCCCGTAAGGCAAGCTTAGTTAGAAACCAAGCCAGTCATGTTTGTGTGAGCCGGCCGGGACTCTGTAAGCCGCCGGGCATCAACCTGTATATAAAGGGCTGACCCGGCGGGGGTTAACTCAAGAAACAATCAATCGAGAGCTAGGTCAAGCGTATTCGCTCCCTAGTAATCGAAACCCAAGCAATACAACCTATAGCAGGAGTAGGCTTTTACCTCATTGAGAGGGGCCGAACCTGGGTAAACTCTCTGTGTCCTTTGTCCTGTTCAACCCCTTCAAGCTAACCTAGTTGCGATGGCTCCACACCTAAGTCCTTTTGCTAGGGCATCTGCCATGTTAAGTCCACGACAGTTGGCGCCCACCATGGGGCCAGCGCACGGTGGTTTTGAGTTCTTGAAGGGCAGCTTCTTAGGGATCAAGGGATACGCCATGGGCCGGATGACCAAGGGCCGCTACGACAAACTCTACCTCAATGACGCTGGCTGGGGCCCTGGCTCAATTGAGTATGGGTACTGGGTCCCCTTCGGTGGAATCCATGTCTTCATTGGCAAGATCGGCGAGTCGGAGGCTGAGCCGGACACCTGCACTGACATCATCGAGACGGCTTAGCGTGCACGACCCGCCAAGGTTCAAACTGCCGTGAAGCACGCCTTTGTCGGTTTCATCCATGGGGCGGATCTTGAGGAAGGATCTGTGTCCGGTGGAGAGACAACCATCTATTCTGATGATGAGTCCTCAACCAGTGAGACCAACTGCCAGATGGTGGGCTTGGGGGCTACTCCAACGGCTACAGTATTCCGGACCCCTATGAGCTGCCAAATAGAGTCACGATCTTCACGATAGGCATGCAACCAGTGTA